>NC_069503.1:521926318-522171318 GCF_027579735.1 Bombina bombina
ATTGTGGAAGTGTTGATACTGACTTTTGACTAAGTAGTTTTGTTGGCAATTTATTGTGAAACTTGTATTGCACATCAGTTTCTTTGCTTTAAACTTGTGCATTTTTCATTGTTTTTATACTGTGTGTGTGTATATAATCAATTATGGAGTATTATTCAGTCCCCCCTGTTCCTTATTCAGAACCACTGAATCTCTCAGGGAGCTTCTACTGATTTTTTCACTAGAATGTAATGATATTTTACGCTCTACAATGGTAGAACTTTTGGAGAAAATTCCTAGACCAAGTAAGTGTAAGCACAAATCTTGTGATAATAAGTTTACACAGGTTTTTACAGCAAGCACCTAAGCCTCATGTATAAACTCCTGAAATTCTTCAGGAATCTTTATCTGACAGTTTTGTTACTTCCTCAGAAATTGCTGCATAAAGTGTTTAAAACTTTGGGCCTAAAAAAATCTACCTTTACCAGAACTGACTTCAGAATTATGGAAGTCTATTCCCAAGGTTAATGGAGCTATTTCTATTTTTGCTAAGTGTTCTACAATTTCATTAGAGGATAGTATTTCTTTCAGAGACCCTATGGATCATAAGTTGGGGTCTTTTCTAAGGAAACATTTTTTTCAAACAGGACTCCTCTTCAAACCAGCTGTTGCTATTACATATGTTGCTGGCGCCACAGCATTATGGCGTCACTCCTTATCTCAAAAAGTTTCTAATCAAGCATGTGGAGAAGATTAGCAAAATTTTATTAGAGCCTTGAAATTCCTTCATTTGTGATGCAGTTATGGACATTATCAAAATGAATGTGAAGAACATGTCTTTTGCAGTTCTAACACGAAGAGTGTTATGGCTGAAGTCTTCGTCCACTGACTTGGTCTCCAAAACAAGTTGATCAATCATTTCTTTTTCTTTTTTTTTTAAAAAAGTTCTGTTTGGTTTTGGTTTGGACTCAATTATTTCCACTGTTACTGGAGGAAAAGGAGGTTTCCTACCACAGGCTAAGAAATCAAGAGGAAAGAATAGACTGGGAAATCATTTTCGTTCCTCTAGGGATCTTACAAACCTTCCTGGAAACCAGGTTCATCCTAGTCTAAGGCTAAGCATAACAAGAAGTCAAATACCAATTCTAAAACCACATGAAATTGTGGCCCCCAATCCAGAATTTGTTCTGGTAGGGGCCAGATTGAGTCTTTTTCAGGAGGCCTGGTCTTGATCGGTCAAGGACTTCAGGGTTTTAAACATTATTTCCCAAGGTTACAGGATATGTTTTCAATTCAGACCTCCTCGATGATGATTCCTTCTGTCTCATGTCCCCAGAAATGATTTGAAGGCAGCTGCTTTTTTCCAATGTGTTCAAGATCTGGACGATATCTGAGTAATTTAACATGTTCCTGTTTCAGAACAGGGTCAGGGTTTCTATTCCAACCTCTTGTTTTCCAAAAAAGGAAGGAACTTTCTAACCCATATTGGATTTGAAGACTCTAAACAAGTTTCTGAAAGTTCAAACATTCAAAATCAAAACAATTCATACAATTTTACCACTAATCCAACAGGGTCAATTCATGTCTACAATAGACTTCAAGGATGCTTACCTTCTCAAACCAATACACAAGGACCATTATCAATTCCTCAGATTTGCTTTCCACAACAAACATTTCAAGCTTGTTACCCTTCCCTTTGGGTTAGCCACCACTCCCTGCATCTTCACAAAGTTCTGTGATCAGAACTCAGGGCATATCAGATGCCCCATACCTGGATGACATTTTGATTTAGGCTCTTTCCCTGTCTCTAGCAATCCTTCCTACAGGATCAAGGTTGAAAGATAAATGCACCAAAGGGCTCTTTGTCTCCAGCTACCAAGGTGTATTTTCTGGGAGTCTTCATAGACTCAGGGGTAATGTGCCATTCTTTAACCAACAATTGCAGATTAAAGCTTCAACATGCATGTTCTTTTCTACATAATTCTACTTACCCAATAGTGGCACAGTGCATGAAAGGGGTGGGATGATGGTGGCGGCAATGGATGCAGTTCATTTTGCTCAGTTCCACTTACATCCTCTTCAACTATCTATGATGTGTCAATGGATGAGGAATAGTTTGCATTTAGATCAAGGAATTGTTCTGGATTCCTTAGTAAAACAATCTCTATCCTGGTGGATAGACAACCCTTCCTTAGTCCTTGGGGATTCTTTTATTTGTACTTTTTTGGACCATATTCACCACAGATGCCAATCTTTCATCTGGAAAGCTCAGATAGCACAAGGAGTTTGGTCTCCACAGGAGGCGAGGCTACCTAAAGACATTTTGGAACTTCGGGTGATTCTTCAAGCTTTTCAGTCATGTTCTCTTCTGAAAAGGGAAAAGTATTTCTGTTTTCAGTCAGACAATGTCACAGCTGTGGCATATGTAAATCATCATGAAGGATCTTGCAGCCATTTGACTATATGCAGTCTCAGATTTTAAGTTGGGCAGAACAGAATAAATGTATTCTTTCAACAATTCACATTTCAGGAGTCAAGAATTGGGAAGCAGACTATCTCAATCACCAAACTCTACATCCAGGAGAGTAGTCTATCAATCAAAGAGTATTCAATCAGTTAATGTACAGGTGGGGCCTTCCAGAAATAGACCTGATGGCCTCTCACTTAAACCACAAGCTTCCAGCATATTGTGCTAGGTTGAGGGACCCCAAAGTTCAGATGATCAATGCCTTAGTAAGTCCGTGGAACTTTTACCTGACATACATATTTACTCCATTTGTTCTTCTCCTAAGAATAATAGCTTGAATCAAGCAGGAGTCTGCCTCAGTCATTCTAATACCCACAGCTTGGCCCCCACAGAATCTGGTATGCAGACTTGATTCATATCGACAGTTCTCCTATTCATATCGACAGTTCTCCTCCCTGGTTTCTTCCTTAGCACCAAGATCTTCTGTCCCAGGGTTTTCAATTCTATGAAGATCTCAAGTCTCTAAATTTGATGGTGTGGAGATTGAATAATTTAAATCATAGAGATTTGTTATTGCTACTCTTTTACAGGTCAGAAAACCAGTAACATGAAAAATCTAACACAAAATATGTAATGTATATTTGATAGGTGTGGTTTTTGCTGGCATTCCTTCAGGATTCCTAGAATCCTTTAATTCCTGCAAGGTGGGTTAAACAAGGGTCTATCTGTTAGTTTTTTTGGAACCCCCCCCCTCTTTGAGCCCATGTATAATATTGATATTAAGTTCTTGCCCTGCTAGGATAGAGTTAACAGCCTTATCACAGCCTTATCACCTGAATCACCTTTTCTTATTTTCCATTTGCACCAAATATGACATTTTACCGAAGGTTATTTCTTCTAAAAATATAAATAAATGGAAAATATAAATCAAGAAATTGTTGTTTCTCCTTTGTGCCCTGATTCTTCAAATTCAAAGGAGATGTCTTAGGGCCTTAAAGTTTTATCTTCAGGCTACTAAGGATTTCAGACACCACGCAAGCTTATTTGTACATCATTCTGGTCCTAGTAAAGGTAAAAAAGCTACAGCTGTAGATTTGTTTTCTTGGCTAAACTGATGATTGACAAAGCCTACTTGGTGGTGGAAAGGTGTCTCCTAAACATATCTCAGCGCATTCCCACTAGATCAGTTGCTTCTTTGTGGACTTTAAAAGATGAAGCATCAATGGAACAGATTTGCAAAGTTGCAATATGGTCTTCCCCACATACTTTTATCAAATTTTACCATTTTGATGTTTTGTTTCTTCGGAAGCAAGTTTTGGCAGGAAATTCCCTCAAGCTGCAGTGTCTGGCAAATGGGAAATGCCTTCTCTTGTCTCACCTTTTACTTGTCATAGACTCAACAGCTTGTGTATTAAATCCTACACATCAAGGTTCGTGGACTCTCACCATCATATGATAGAAAACAAAATTTATGCTTACCTTATAAATTCTTTTTTTTTCCCACGATGATGAGAGTCCACAAGACCACACACCCTTTTTTCATTTTACTTTTGGTGGCAGTTTATTATATGCCCTTCTATATACCCTGCTATGTCTTTCTAACCTGTCTCTTTCCTTTCCTCTGCTTGGCTATACATTAAACTGAGTAGTACACTACTCACTAGAGGTGGGAGGACTTAAAAGCTCTTTTTGTTGGGGTTCTCTACCTCCTCCTAGTGGTGTGAATTCAATCCCACACGTGGATTCTCATCATCCTGAAAGAAAATAATTTATCAAGTAAGCATACATTTTGTTTTTGCAATGATTTTTACAGACTTGACAGTAAAACATATTCTTTTTAATTGGAAAATGACACTATAATCAATTTGTCGCACTTCACAATGGAAATCATATTGCAGGGAAAGAAGCCTATTATGTTTAAAGGGAAATTAAACTGCTGGGCACAACTACGATAGGATGGTTACTAATCACTGTGTCATTTTTTTTCCTTCTGTGTCTGCATTCTTCTTCAAAGTGGTTCTCCTAGGTTTACATTACAGAGACATAGATCCCAAACTTTTCCTTTCATGATTTAGATAGAACATACAATTTCAAACAACTTTGCAATTTAGTTCTATTATCAAATGTACTTCATTCTCTGTGTTGTTGAGTCATAGGCACAGGGAAAATATTACATTTCTTATAATCATAGGCACAGGGAAAAATATTGCATGTCTTATAACAGAAACCCTATATTTTAAAATTTCAAACGCGTTTCGAAGTCACAACAGACTTCTTTGTCAGAGGAGAGTGACTTTGAAATGCGTAAGGATAAAGCAAGTGGGCGGCCAGGCTCTTCTCCATTTGGATATCGACTATAGTTTGTATCCTACAGCTGAACACACCATCTAGTATATATTTAGAGTTTGTGTTCCTAGCTGACAAGCGGACATAATATAGTCGTTCCATTATACGATCCAGTTTGGGATTTTTATATTATTTTATACATTTATATTTATCAATACTAGAGTCATCAAATAACAGCACTGGGGACATTACTATACCCTATTACTTGTTAAACAAGCACTAGGGGCTGTGAACAGTGTAGCTATATACCAATTTATGGTAAATACAGCGCACAGGCCACACAAACAAATAAAGTAAGCAGTGGATAAAATCAATAACTGATTATTTACAAAAAGTTTATACTCCATTGTGGTACCAACATCAGCATTGAAAGTCACAGTAACAAAGATACCATCAGTGTTGGGATAAAGCTTTTATCTTACCTCATAATAGATTGAGGTTCTTTAACGTAAGCATAATACCATTTGTACATAATACATTTCACCTTATGACATACAGTATTAAGCTATGTGTGTTTCTCTTTTCTTTTCCTGCATAACTTGGAGAACCATCTGAGGGGACAAAGATTCTCACCAACATATGAAAGAACAGAGAGTCCAGGATTACCATTGAATTCATTGGCTCCTTCTAAACCAAGGGAACAACAAGTGGTCTAGGAAATCCGAAGGTCACTATGCAGGGATTAAAAGACACAATCATCTTTACCCATACAGAGCGAATACCTTATCTCATATGATTGAGGTTTAAGTTGGTAAGCAGGGATTCTTTACTTCATTATACTACACTAAGAAGATTTCTACAAAAGGATTCCATTTCAACAGCACACATTTGCTATCCAAAAACTGTTGTATTCCAAGGAAATTTTGTTTATATATTGGAAAGACTGAGTCTAGCAGAGCGCCTTTTCACCTTTATTGATTGCTCTTTTTAGAAAAAATATATATATATATATATATATATATATATATATATATATATATGCCTATATATCTAAAGTATATATATATTCTGTATATATATATATATATATATATATATATATATATATATATATATATATATATATATATATATATATATATATGTATTTGATTTGTATGTTTATTGTTTGTACATGAAGATATATAGACTACCTGATCAATAGTGACCAAATTCTACTCCCAGATATCACCATATATTAAGGAATCATGACAGATTAAGATATACATATAATGAGAAATTATAGGAAAATATTATATAATTCATTATATATCTGTAACATACACTTACCCATGGGATACCCACACAGGGAGATCTATATAGGTATATGCCTTGTGTATAAATAAGTATCTATCTAATTCATGCGGATTTCATTTTAAACTGGTACATTTTAGTTAAATGAAAATATTAAATAAACATAGGGAGATTGATGTATATATAAATTATCTCCCTATGTTAAAGTCCATGTACATATATTTTTTTTTTTTTTTAAATAATTTTTATTTTTATTATAGACAAAAGTTATCACAATTCTTTGAAACATTACAGATATGAGGTAAACACAGCAATCGCAAAAAAAGATATCTCACATGGTATTGACACGACATAAATTTTGCATAATTAAACCAGGCGTTCATCTCCCTTGCTAATAGACCTAAAGATCAAACTATAACTGAGTGGAAGGTGAAATGAGGAGTGAGTAGCAGTGTTCACAGATTTGGAGAATTGTTGTCAAATGGTAGAGTAAGATTTTGGCGTTTTTCTCGCCTTTTGTTCTGCTTTCGTTAAAAGCGGAATGACGCTAGTAGCTAGTTATTATGCGGGTATTACCTGTATAAGCGATGGAGCAGAAGCTAGGGCCGACGAGGGCCACCGCTCCAAAGAAGTGAAATCAAGCTTCAATCATCTCTGCAGTATCGTGGGTGAAAGTACCCCCTAAGAGGGGGGAGAGGTTAGTATATAAGGGGAGGGGGGAGGGGGGGGAAGGGGGGGCTCATTGAGTAGGGGGGGGGAGGGGGGAGAGGGAGGGGGAGGAGGGTGGACAGATCATCCCGTACCCGAATCGAGGGCCTGTGATACTAAGGGGGCAGGAAGTCCTAGGATTTAGGTCTGAGACTCTGCAGGTAGGCTTCCCAGGGTTCCCAAACAAGACAGAAAGTTTCCGACTTGCGCCGGACTCTGTAGACATAGTCTTCCATGGACTTGACATAATTCAGGTATTCCAAGACACTCTGCCACTTTGGGGGGTGCACTTTTTTCCAGTTCCTGGCAATTGTCATTTTAACTGAGGTAAGTATGTAAATAAGAAGGGTTCTCTGGTGCGGAGGCATTTTCTCCATACCCAGGTGTAGGAGAGCCATTCCAGAGTCTTTTATCTCTGGGAGACCCATCAAACCACAGATCCTACTGGTCTTATCCCAGAGTGACTTTAGGTTAGGACAAGTCCACCAGGTGTGCAGTGGGGTGCCAATGCCACCACAGTTCCTCCAACAGGTTGGAGGGTGATTAGGGTAGAGAGTTTGCAATCTGGTCGGGACCAGATGCCACCTAGTGAGCATTTTAAAGTAGAGTTCGTACATCGTGGTGCAATGTAAGGTGGCCTTGGTTGTAGCAATAGCCAATGTCCATTTCTTAGGTGAGTATACCTTTTGCAGCTCTGCCTCCCAGGAGAGCATATGTCTCGTCTTAGGAATTACGGGGGGAACCAGTAGGCATCGATAGTGTGCCGTGAGGGGTTTATAGGTCTGAAGGCCCGTTTTCCATCGCGCTTCCCAAGCTGTAAGAGGCCGTGGGGCATCACTCAGGAATCCCCAGGCTTTCAGTAGAGATCTTAGTCTTAGAAGTTCAAATGTCAGTTGCCGCGGGACCTCAAAGTTCGCCACCATCTCTTCTGGCGTTAGAAGCCGATTTGCTGCGTAAAATCGCCTACTGTCAAAATTCCTACCTGTCGCCATAAGTTCAGTCTCATATTGGGAAGGGTCTGAAGTATGGGGAGTACAGGTTGGATAGGAGAAGGATGGGGGGCGATCTGAGCGTGGTGTCGCAATTTATACCATAGCATTTGGCATCCTCTAACAATTGAGTTAGAGATGGTGTGAGCGGTGGCGAGATGCGGGGGGAACCACAACAAATCAGCCAGATCTATATAGGCTGGTAATGAGGCCTGTTCCAGGTCCCTCCATCTCGTGGGGGGAAGGTCTCGTCCCCAAGCAGAGACATGAGAGATCATAGCCGCCTCATAGTACATCTTCACACTTGGTAATCCCAGCCCTCCCTGGTCTAGGGGGGACTGTAAGATTGAGGCCGCTACTCTGGGTTTCTTGTTGTTCCAGACGTATCTATTAAATAGGGTCTGAAAGTTTTTCAGTAGTTTATCTGGGACTGGGAGGGGAATACATCGCATAATGTATGTTAGCTTGGGAAGCAGCATCATTTTCAGGGCCGCAATTCTACCCATCCAAGAGAGTTCGTCATATTTCTTTGCTCTCAGGTGCTTGTCTACAGTCTTCAACAAAGTGTGGTAGTTCTCATGAAGAACCGTCTCCTTGTCGTAAGACAAGAAGACACCTAGGTGCCGGATACCTTTGGTGGACCATTTGAAAGAGTATTGCTGTCGCAAAGTTCTCTGTTCTAGGTGGTCCAGATGAATCGGGAACGCCTCCGTTTTGGTTACATTTATTTTGTAGTTAGAGAGCATACCAAATCTTCCAATAAGTGCCATCAGCGGTGGGAGCGATAAGATCGGCTCTGTGATGAAAAGTGTAAGATCATCCGCGAATAACGCCACCTTTTGGACTGAATCGTGCAGCAACAGACCTTGAATTTGGGTGTCCTGTCTGATGGCTTCCGCCAAAGGCTCCATGACCATCGCAAAAAGGAGTGGCGACAAGGGGCATCCCTGCCTCATCCCATTTCGTATGTGTATCTTAGGGGAGCAAAAGCCCAACCCCTTGACCACAGCTGTGGGGAGGGTATAGAGGGCCGCTACGGCCTCACAAAACGAGAGTGGGACCCCAAACGATCTCAGAGTCTCAAACATATATTCCCATCTCACCCTGTCGAAGGCCTTTTCGGCATCTAATGACAGGGTGAGAAGGGGCAGGCCCATGTCATGCGATTCAGCGAAGATGTTCAGCAGTCTACGGGTATTGTCGGAGCCCTGTCTGCCTTGGACAAATCCGACTTGGTCTAGGTGGATTATAGAGGGGAGATGTTTCCCTAGTCTCGTCGCGAGGACTTTAGAGTATATCTTGATGTCCACGTTGATGAGGGAAATAGGTCTATAGCTCCCGCATTCCCTGAGGTCCTTTCCTTCTTTAGGGATGGTCATAATAGTAGCCTCCAGGAATTCTCCTAACATCTTTCCTCTTTTAGCCACATCATTGAACAGTCGGAGCAGAAGAGGAGAGAGAAGAGACACAAAAGTTCTGTAGAAGAGGGTGGAGAAGCCATCCGGACCAGGTGCCTTATGAGGTTTAAGGGACAGGACGGCAGCCTTCACTTCCTCTAAGGTAAATGGTCTATCAAGGTCTGCAACAGACTCCTCACTTAGCTGTGGTAGTCGCAACTTGGTGAGAAATTGCCTCAACTCCCCACCGCTTACCGGTGGGTCATTGGCACCGCTGTCTAGGTCGTAAAGAGCAGCGTAATAGTCTGAGAAGGCCTGGCCAATCTCCTTAGGAGAACAGACCATGCCCCGAGCTGAATTGATGGCTGGGATCCTACTGGCGACCGCCCTGTTACGAAGTTTGCGAGCTAAGAGCCTATCAGCTTTGTTCCCTTTGCTGTAATATATTTGTTTTAATTTGAATAGGTTGGTTTGCACTCTTAAAAGCTCTCGTTTATTGATCTCAGCCCTTACCGCACCCACCTGGGTGGCAAGAGCGGGGTCCGGGGCTTTTTTGTTGGCCATCTCCAGGGATCTTAGTTCGGTATATAGTTTAGATAAGGGAATCTTATGGACCTCCTTCCATTGGGCCTTTTTCTTTATGAAATGGCCTCTCAGATACGCCTTAAGGGTGGCCCAGACTATTTCAAGACTCGTATCTCCAGTGTCATTGTGTGTTAAGAAGTCTAGAATGATTTCATTCAGGAGTGGGACCTCTGTTTCTGTGAGACACTGGTCTGGGAGTTTCCAAGATGGCCTACAGTCAGGGGACTGTAAGGCCAAGAGTTGGGCACTGACCATATCATGATCCGACCACGGACAGGGCCTGATCTTTGATACGGCAAAGTTGTCAAGTGTCCATGAGTCGCAAAGCAGATAATCCAACCGAGAATATGAATTATGGGGCACCGAGTGGTGTGTGTAGTCCAGTTCAGTCGGAGCTAGGCATCTCCACACATCAAACAGTCCATGCTGATACATGAGCCGTCGGAAGGCCATAGACAGAGAAATGAGGTTACGGTCTGTTGGGTAGTTTGTGTTTTTTTTCTTGTCTAGTATCGGGTTCCAGACCAGGTTCAGATCGCCCCCCATCAAGAGATGTCCTCTCTTGATTGAGTCTAACTTGTGTAAAAATTTGCGGAGAAAGGGGATCTGTCCCGTATTCGGGACATAAATGGATGCCAGCGTGTAAAGGGCTCCATTCAGGACACAGACCAGGATAAGGAACCTACCCTCAGGGTCTCGTTCTATGTGGTCAATCGTACAAGTAACATCCCGGTGGATCAATATGGCAACTCCTCTCTTTTTTTCCGTATAGGAGGCAATTTCACAGACCGGGTATAGAGGGGAACTCCTCGGCTGCCTAGAGCCCCTTTCCCAGTGGGTCTCCTGCAAAAACATTAAATGTATTTTGTGGGCAGATAGGTAATTGAACAGAAGACTCCTTTTGGTAGGCGAGTTAAGTCCCTGGGCGTTCAGGGTGGCAGCCAAAATGGGAGCCATTGTATGGGCGGGCGCCACCTGCGTAGTCAATGAGGACCTCAACTGCGGGTATGGGGGAAGGGTTTAATGTGGGTAGCGCGAATAAGTGTGGACAAGGGGATGTGGGTAGGAAAAGGGGGGAGCCAAGGGTTGGGGCACTCCAGGCCACGAACAGGACGTCTTGATGCTCAAACGCTACTAGCGGATATTGATGTGTATATAAACACTATCACAATGAGTGATCTCGCAACTAACAGTTGGAGAGCACAACTATAGGTAGGGGGGGGGGGGGAGAGGCCGGCAAAGATAGCCAAGCCCCAGTCGGTCAGTTTAAAACGTGCAAGAACAGGGAGAGCGAGAGAGAGGGAGAGAGGGAGCCAGGGAAAAGCTCCCCTCCCCCCTCGCCCACGCCCCCAATCACTATTGCAATTTTCTCGCTGTAAGGGAGGGTCTTGTATTATGTTACTGTAATGGGTGCATATCACTATCACTGGTGTAAAGCTAAGAGAGAAACTGAGGTACGGGAAGTCTAATCTCAGTGCTGTAAAAATTAAGTTTGGGGGGGAAAGTGGAACGGAAGACTCGTGCTTTAGGCTGTATGTAGGGTTCTCCATCTATAACGTCTCCTCAGGAGAGGTTGAGTGCATACGGGATACCCGTGTAGGAGAGGATATCTCAGGCCCCAAAAATTCTACTATTGTGTACATAGGAGGTAGAATAAAGAGCTTAGTGCAAAAGAGGAAAGGCAACAATAAACAACATCAACATCTATGTAAACAGTCGATAGAAGATGGCCATCGTCAGTACGCAGGGCTTAGCTTGGAAGGGGTGTCAAACTTGTACCGTAGGGCTAGTTGCACATGTGAGTCTGACGGTCTCCAGTTTGGGAGCTAATTCTAATTCCTGGGGGATCAGGTACCTGTAGGGGGGGCTGTTATTATAAATGGTATGAGATCTACACAGTCAAAGGGGCATATATTGGGGATGCTTATGGATATCTATAAATAATGTACTTAACCTTAGAGATATTGGTCATAGATGGGAGTTGGGAAATGCGCGACTCCTGACGATAGCCATCTAACCCCTGAGAGATATATGTGCATATATCGGTTGTAACAGCATCAACATGGGGACCTAATGGCCACCAGGTTGAGGACTCTAAGCAGATAATGGTTTTTGTACTTCTGATATAACTTGAGGTACATACATAACTAACAGTAAAAACAAGAACAGGGTAAATATTAACAACCTAGGTACAAATAACATCACATAATGATGACCATCAAACCAGAAGGGCCAATTTAGGGATTACATAGGTCTTGGGACTTAGGCTGCTATTGAACGGGTGGTGAAAACCATATGAATGTTCCCCTGATCCAACTTCTGCCTTTCCTTTTAAGAAGAGAGACAGCTACCTCAGCAAATATGGTTCAGAGGGGCAGGAGTCTTCCAACAGGTGTATTCTTTATTAGTACCAGGGAGTATGTTACCTAGGGCGGGGGTGCAAGGTTATGTACTGTACATGTTATGGGTTAGTTATTCCACTTAAATAAAAGACTAGGGCAAGCGCACCTCCGTACGGTGCGTATCAGAGCATTGGGGTAGAACAGGGGTGGGGGTTAGCTCCCTTGCACTGCACTAACTAATCTAGAGAGGGTGGGCAGACTAGAGTGGGAGTGTAGAGCTGTTGTTAATGCGCTCTACTGCCGAGGGATATCACTTCAATGTGGTTAGGGCATGTGCCTCAGTAAGCAATGATCATCTGAGTAGGGTGCTAAAACATAGGAAGTCCCAAGGTACACATAACTTGACCAGCCTGAACAAAATAGTTAAGTACA
Organism: Bombina bombina; assembly: GCF_027579735.1. Taxonomy (NCBI): domain Eukaryota; kingdom Metazoa; phylum Chordata; class Amphibia; order Anura; family Bombinatoridae; genus Bombina; species Bombina bombina. Next base: position 521,938,797 of record NC_069503.1, read on the forward strand.
ATTTACGAATAGTTACAAGCACATGGAGGTAGGTTAAGAGCGGGGAGGAAAAAGGAGGAAGAGGAGAAGAGTGATGTGGTAGAGAAGGAGAAGGAGAAACGAGAAGGAAGAGGAGGGAAGACGAGGAGGAGAGACAACCAAAGAAAGACAATGTAACAACAATGTAAAGAGAGAGGACATCCATTATGTCTTAGCAGTCTCACCAATCTTCGTGTACCCTCGGTACACACGAGTCAGTCTCTGTAGTGGTAGAGAGTCTCTCAATTGTAAGTCCCCAATTGGGGAGACAGCCATATGCACATCAAAGCAGTGACCAGGATGGAGTATCTCACAGGGGAGCGTCTCTAGTCTTAGTTATTGAAGTATTTCTCTGATCACTGCTGGGTCTCTGTGGAAGGGAGCCCCACTCAGGGGCTGATGCTCTCAGGCCTCTACCAGGTACAACTGCTTGGGGTGGTATCGGAGGATCTTGTGGCAGTAAGTCCCATCTTTGGAGCAATTCCCTTGCCTGTTGAGGCGAGGATGCTGCATATTGCTGTCCATCTTTATTGATGTAGAGCTTAACAGGGAAACCCCATCTGTATTTAATGCCCTTATCTCTCAAGATTTTAGTGTAGGGTTGGTAGTGTCTTCTGATCTGTAGAGTGTGGGGAGAGAGATCCTGGAATACCTGAATGTCAGCATACTGCTCTGGGAGTGGTTTGTCCCCCGCCAGGGCCCTCAGAAGCTTCTCTCGAAACGTGTAATAATGCAGGCGGGCGACAACATCTCTTGGTTTGTCGCCCTCAGCCGTCCTCGGCCTCAGGGCTCTGTGGGCTCTATCAAGTAGCATCTCTTTCTCGTTCTCCTGACCAAGGACTGCAACAAAAAAGTCGCGGAGGAATTTTTCAAGTTCCTGTGGGGGGACAGATTCTGGGATACCTTTCACCCTGATATTGTTGCGGCGAGTCCTGTCCTCAAGATCTGCAAGTTTAAGCTCGAGGTCAGTGATCTGCTCTGCCAGGCTCTGTGAGTAATCTAAGAGATTGCCGTGATCTACCCTGAGATCTTCCTGTTTGCGTTCCAACGCATCAGTTCTTTCTCCTATGAGGGCTATGTCTCTTTTCAGATCAGCATGTCCCTTATCAAACTTCTTGGAGAGGGAATCGTGGTGCGAGGCCAGGAGCGACCTAATAGAGTCCATTAAGTTGTTATCAGTGTCAGCATCTTGGCGCTGTAAACGGCCTGTGGCCTGGGATAGAGTTGTTCTGATGCGAGCATCATTAAGGCTGCTTGTGTCTGAGGCATCCTCTTCCGAGCCTGATTGTTGTCTGGATGCGTGTTGGCTGAAGTGGTCTGCCACTGTTCTCTTTGGGGTTTTGTGAGAGTTTTGTTTTCTTTTAAAGGATTGCGGCATCTTGTATTTTTGCAATAGTAGTGGCATGAAATATAGAAGGCAAATAGTGAAGAGAGGGAAAAACTGGTTTGCACTATAAAGAAATCTGCTGCAAGGCCGACTGGGGCCAGGACATCAGTGCAGGAGGTTAGCACATTTTTTATACAAGCCCTGGTGTCACATCGGTGTTGAGGCTAAGCTGGCTGAGAGCTGGGCCCTGAGGCCTAAGAGCTGAAACGGTTTTCACTGGAACGTGTAGTCTGGTCTGGTCTCTCCCCTGGGGGCTTGTCCCCTCAGGACGATGTGGGTAAAGGTGTAGGGGTATGACCCGCAGGCAAACTGGGCCGGCAGGAAAGGAAGGGGAGAGACCTGTAGAGTCACAGCTGCAGCTTGATTAGAGACAATATGTAGGATAATTTCATACAAGATATTGGTGTGGTGATAGGTATGTACTGGCCCACAGTGACGATGGCAATAAGTGGCTGCCCTGGCGAGGTTGGGTAGGTCTAAGGGCGGTAAATCAGATGAGCGCTGAGCTCGAAATTCAGTGTTTATGGCTCTCTGTGTAAGTTTGAAATGCTTAAGGTTGTAGCAGCACCGGGATGTAGCAGCTGTGCGGCCAATATTTAAAAAGGAAATAACTTTTTACCTTCTGAGGCTCTGTCTGATCTGCTCAATGGTGGTTCTCTGTGTAAGTTTGAAATGCTTAAGGTTGTAGCTCCACTTGCACTCCGTGCCGGGAGTGACCTGCCAGGTAATGATTTAAATGAAATGCCCCACCAGGGTGTAGCAGCTGTGCGGCCAATATTTAAAAAAGGAAATAGCTTTTTACCTTCTGAGGCTCTGTCTGATCTGCTCAATGGGACAGCTCTTCCCCACAGCACCGGTCCTAATGGTAGGCCACAATCAAGATGGCGGCCGGAAAGCAGTCCTCGACCCGTACTGTGCAGGTGTGTTGCTTAGCGCTAACAGGCGCAACCCCAGTCTGGAGGGCGAGAGACCCACCGAGGATGGCAGGCCCCTGCAGCAATGAGGTAAGTCTCTGGGAGCGGCTGTATTCCGCGAGCGTCCGGGAGGTGGAAGTCCCAAGGGGTCACAAGGGGACCGGAGCCCCCGCTGTAAGTAAGGCCTCTCCCTTCAGTGCCAGGGGTGGTAGAAACGGCTCCGGAGCGGAGCCCCGACCCTCCGGATGTCCGTGTCTTCAGCGTAGTCAGCAGTAGGATAAGGGAGGCGGCGCTGAAGGGTCAAGTTCAAACAGGTAACGCCACAGGGTGAGAGGTACAGACCTGTTTGGGGTCTTGGTATACAGGCTTAGTCTGAGTGAGTCTCGCTAGGAGGGATCCTCCGTAAGTATCTTCAGTGGGTCTGTAACTACACCGATGACGCTGCTTCGTTTCACCTCAAAGATGGCCGCCGTTCGCGCCAAGTGAATTTTTCATGCAGGAGGCTGGAGGACCTCCAAGCTTCGGCTAATCTCAGCTGTCTGTCCGTCTATCGATAAGCCTCACTCACTGATTCTCCGGGAGTTACAGCTCCTTACCCCCTTTGTGGGAAAGCAGGGTGTTACGAATCCTTAGGTGTCAGCCAGTAATCTTAGAAAGGAGACGTCCTGCAGTACTTATAGTCTCTCAGCCCCAAAACTCCTCAAAAAGGCGAGAAAAGTTTCCCAAACTCAGCAATATAGTTGGGGCACGTCTTAGTAGAGTAAAGATGTCGATTTAGAGTTGGTGGGAGCTCAATAAGTATCTCAATATGTTAATAAAGCAGAGCTAATGTACGGAGCTCCACTCTCACACGTCTGACCTGAATGGCGGCTAACTCCGCCCCCCCATGTACATATATTTTTAATAAGCAGTGACCAAATGATAAGCCATGAACAGATAAATACTTATTTAAATATATCTGGTCAATTTATGAAGTCTAGCTCACAGATTAGATAAATGAATGTATATATATATATATATATATATATATTTATATGAAAAATAAATTCTAAGAAATGTAAAATGTTAGAGATAGTTCATCTTTATGGCACAACTCACCATCGCCATCTTGTGGCCAGTAAGTAAAAGTACAACCAGCTATACTTAACATTGGGTGCATTTCTCCAAAAAGTTAATTAGTATTCATCCAATCACAGCGTTACAAATATTACACTAATTGAAAGTGGGCTGAAAGCGCTGTCCAAAAATTCCCTGAAAGAGAACTTTGAATCTTGGTGGTACCCATCTTATATTTTTGATATCCTTGTAAACTTTTGCCTGTTTTTCCTGTGGACTAAGAGATTCTGTGGGACCGGTTACAGTGGAAACATATAGCTTGACTGGAGAGCAAATATTTGTGGGGAAGTATAAAAACTCTTTACTTATATTTAAGCAGTTATTGCATTTAAATTCTTTATTGAGATAGACATGATATAAATTATAAGCCTATTTATATATATGTACTACCGCTATAGTCTGGTTTATATTGTCTAACGGCTAGATTTAGAGTTTTGTCGGTAAGGACCCGCGTAGCTAACGCTGGCTTTTTTCTGGCCGAACCATAAAAATAACTCTGGTATTGAGAGTCCACATAAAGGCTGCGTTAGGCTCCAAAAAAGGAGCGTAGAGCATATTTAACGCAGCTTCAACTCTCGATACCAGAGTTGCTTACGGACGCGGCCAGCCTCAAAAACGTGCTCGTGCACGATTCCCCCATAGGAAACAATGGGGCTGTTTGAGCTGAAAAAAAACCTAACACCTGCAAAAAAGCCGCGTTCAGCTCCTAACGCAGCCCCATTGTTTGCTATGCGGAAACACTTCCTACGTCTGCACCTAACACTCTAACATGTACCCCGAGTCTAAACACCCCTAACCTTACACTTATTAACCCCTAATCTGCCGCCCCCGCTATCGCTGACCCCTGCATATTATTATTAACCCCTAATCTGCCGCTCCGTAAACCGCCGCTACTTACATTATCCCTATGTACCCCTAATCTGCTGCCCTAACATCGCCGACCCCTATATTATATTTATTAACCCCTAATCTGCCCCCCACAACGTCGCCTCCACCTGCCTACACTTATTAACCCCTAATCTGCCGAGCGGACCTGAGCGCTACTATAATAAAGTTATTAACCCCTAATCTGCCTCACTAACCCTATAATAAATAGTATTAACCCCTAATCTGCCCTCCCTAACATCGCCGACACCTAACTTCAATTATTAACCCCTAATCTGCCGACTGGAGCTCACCGCTATTCTAATAAATGTATTAACCCCTAAAGCTAAGTCTAACCCTAACACTAACACCCTCCCTAAGTTAAATATAATTTACATCTAACGAAATTAATTATCTCTTATTAAATAAATTATTCCTATTTAAAGCTAAATACTTACCTGTAAAATAAATCCTAATATAGCTACACTATAAATTATAATTATAGCTATTTTAGGATTAATATTTATTTTACAGGTAACTTTGTAATTATTTTAACCAGGTACAATAGCTATTAAATAGTTAAGAACTATTTAATAGTTACCTAGTTAAAATAATAACAAAATTACCTGTAAAATAAATCCTAACCTAAGTTACAATTAAACCTAACACTACACTATCATTAAATTAATTAAATAAAATATCTACAATTACCTACAATTAAACCTAACACTACACTATCAATACATTAATTAAATACAATATCTACAAATAACTACAATGAAATAAACTAACTAAAGTACAAAAAATAAAAAAGAACTAAGTTACAAAAAATAAAAAAATATTTACAAACATAAGGAAAATCTTACAACAATTTTAAACTAATTACACCTACTCTAAGCCCCCTAATAAAATAACAAAGCCCCCCAAAATAAAAAATGCCCTACCCTATTCTAAATTACTAAAGTTCAAAGCTCTTTTACCTTACCAGCCCTGAACAGGGCCCTTTGCGGGGCATGCCCCAAGAAGTTCAGCTCTTTTGCCTGTAAAAAAAACATACAATACCCCCCCCCCCAACATTACAACCCACCACCCACATACCCCTAATCTAACCCAAACCCCCCTTAAATAAACCTAACACTAAGCCCCTGAAGATCATCCTACCTTGTCTTCACCTCACCGGGTATCACACCGATCCGTCCTGGCTCCGATATCTTCATCCAACCCAAGCGGGGGCTAGACATCCACTGAAGAAGTCCAGAAGAGGGTCCAAAGTCTTCATCCTATCCGGGAAGAAGAGTAGATCCGGACCGGCAACCATCTTCTTCCAAGCGGCATCTTCTATCTTCATCCGATGAGGACCGGCTCCATCCTGAAGACCTCCACCGCGGACCCATCTTCATCCGGCGACGTCCAACTGAAGAATGACGGTTCCTTTAAGGGACGTCATCCAAGATGGCGTCCCTCGAATTCCAATTGGCTGATAGGATTCTATCAGCCAATCGGAATTAAGGTAGGAATATTCTGATTGGCTGATGGAATCAGCCAATCAGAATCAAGTTCAATCCGATTGGCTGATCCAATCAGCCAATCAGATTGAGCTCGCATTCTATTGGCTGTTCCGATCAGCCAATAGAATGCGAGCTCAATCTGATTGGCTGATTGGATCAGCCAATCGGATTGATCTTGATTCTGATTGGCTGATTCCATCAGCCAATCAGAATATTCCTACCTTAATTCCGATTGACTGATAGAATCCTATCAGCCAATCGGAATTCGAGGGACGCCATCTTGGATGACGTCCCTTAAAGGAACCGTCATTCTTCAGTTGGACGTCGCCGGATGAAGATGGGTCCGCGGTGGAGGTCTTCAGGATGGAGCCGGTCCTCATCGGATGAAGATAGAAGATGCCGCTTGGAAGATGATGGTTGCCGGTCCGGATCTACTCTTCTTCCCGGATAGGATGAAGACTTTGGAGCCTCTTCTGGACCTCTTCAGCCGCCGGAAGATGGATCGCCAGCCCCCGCTTGGGTTGGATGAAGATTTTGGAGCCAGGATGGATCGGTGAACCTGGTATAGTGAAGACAAGGTAGAATGATCTTCAGGGGCTTAGTGTTAGGTTTATTTAAGGGGGGTTTGGGTTAGATTAGGGGTATGTGGGTGGTGGGTTGTAATGTTGGCAGGGGGTATTGTATGTTTTTTTTTACAGGCAAAAGAGCTGAACTTCTTGGGGCATGCCCCGCAAAGGGCCCTGTTCAGGGCTGGTAAGGTAAAAGAGCTTTGAACTTTAGTAATTTTGAATAGGGTAGGGAATTTTTTTATTTTGGGGGGCTTTGTTATTTTATTAGGGGGCTTAGAGTAGGTGTAATTAGTTTAAAATTGTTGTAATATTTTTCTTATGTTTGTAAATATTTTTTTATTTTTTGTAACTTAGTTCTTTTTTATTTTTTGTACTTTAGTTAGTTTATTTCATTGTAGTTATTTGTAGGTATTGTATTTAATTTATTTATTGATAGTGTAGTGTTAGGTTTAATTGTAGGTAATTGTAGGTATTTTATTTAATTAATTTATTGATAGTGTAGTGTTAGGTTTAATTGTAACTTAGGTTAGGATTTATTTTACAGGTAAATTTGTAACTATTTTAGCTATTAAATAGTTCTTAACTATTTAATAGCTATTGTACCTGGTTAAAATAAATACAAAGTTACCTGTAAAATAAATATTAATCCTAAAATAGCTATAATATAATTATAATTTATGTTGTAGCTATATTAGGATTTATTTTACAGGTAAGTATTTAGCTTTAAATAGGAATAATTTATTTAATAAGAGTGAATTAATTTTGTTAGATTAAAATTATATTTAATTTAGGGGGGTGTTAGTGTTAGGGTTAGACTTAGCTTTAGGGGTTAATACATTTATTAGAATAGCGGCGAGATTCGGTCGGCAGATTAGGGGTTAATAATTGAAGTTAGGTGTCGGCGATGTTAGGGAGGGCAGGTTAGGGGTTAATAAATATAATATAGGGGTCGGCGGTGTTAGGGGCAGCAGATTAGGGGTACATAGCTATAATGTAGCTGGCGGCTCTTTGCGGTCGGCAGATTAGGGGTTAATTATTGTAGGTAGGTGATGGCGACGTTGTGGGGGGCAGGTTAGGGGTTAATAAATATAATATAGGGGTCGGCGATGTTAGGGCAGCAGATTAGGGGTACATAGAGATAATGTAGCTTGCGGCGGCGTGCGGACGGCAGATTATGGGTTAATAAGTGTAGGTATCTTGCGGCGACGTTGTGGGGGGCAGATTAGGGGTTAATAAATATAATATAGGGGTCGGCGGTGTTAGGGGCAGCAGATTAGGGGTACATAAGGATAACGTAGGTGGCTGTCGGCAGATTAGGGGTTAAAAAAATGTAATCGAGTTGCGGCGATGTGGGGGACCTCGGTTTAGGGGTACATAGGTAGTTTATGGGTGTTAGTGTACTTTAGAGTACAGTAGTTAAGAGCTTTATGAACCGGCGTTAGCCCAGAAAGCTCTTAACTACTGACTTTTTTCTGAGGCTGGAGTTTTGTCGTTAGATTTCTAACGCTCACTTCAGACACGACTCTAAATTCCGGAGTTAGAAAAATCCCATTGAAAAGATAGGATACGCAATTGACGTAAGGGGATCTGCGGTATGGAAAAGTTGTGGCTGAAAAGTGAGCGTTAGACCCTTATTTGAGTGACTCCAAATACCGGAGGTAGCCTAAAACCAGCGTTAGGAGCCTCTAACGCTGGTTTTCACGGCTACCGCCAAACTCCAAATCTAGGCCTAAGAATCTAATTCACCTAACAATACAAGAAATCCTTTCATAGATATTGTGTAGTTAAATTTTAGCTTGTTATAAGGAAAGCTCTGGGCGTTTACGTTTAAATATATGTTTAATTTTAGTGGTTTTGTATTCTCTAAGGCTGAGACCTGTTGAAGCATTCACAAAGAGTTTCATGTGTTCATTAGCTGTGCATACTCATTCTGAATCTGACTAATTGCTATAAATTGTTAGGCATCAAGATATAATTTTAATGGTAATATTTGGCTAAATTTGTATTAAATAACAGTTGCCAGTAACGCATATCGCATAGTTGGTTCATGCTGGTTTATTTGCAATGTTATAGATTTCACTGTTAGATTGGTACCTATAGGGTAAAAACTAAGCGAAGTAATATATTTTATTTTATAGTGTCTCAGAGATCCTGTTTTGTGTATAATTAAATGGTATATCGTTTGTTAATATCTTGTTAAAGTTTAATAAATCTGTATATATTTATCCTAACTGAATCCTCTTTACTCCACAAATATAATTTGCCGTGTTTAAAAAGATATCACCTGATCAGAACTACAGTAAAATAATACAAATATATGGGAGGTTAGTGATGAGCCAATAGTAAATTATTTTGTAACCAAGGATATACTAACACATTGGTGGTTACTGCTGAGATAGTCATAAATAATATTGTAATCTAAGATATATAACAGTGTATCCTTTGTTGTAGGAACAGCAATTGACTACTGGGAGCTAGCTGAACACATTGAGTGAGCCAAGGATTAGAGGCGGGTGTGTGCAGCCACCAATCAGCAGCTATCACTCAGTAGTGCATTGCTTCTCCTGAGCCTACCTAGGTATGTTTTTCAACAACGGACAAACAAGAGAACAAATCAATTAGATAGTAGAAGTAAATTGCAAAGTTGTTTGAATTTCCATAATGTATCCGAATCATTAAAGTAAAACTTTCATAGTCCCATGACTTTTTCTAATGGTCTTTACTCCTCACATGGAGCCTTGTGTACTCAGCTGTGTGGACAAGGTTCTTAACTTGAGAACCTGCCCGCATAGCTTTGTATCAAATGGGCAGCGGACCCTGTGCGTCCACTCTAAGATGTATGTAATCCTGTCCCCTTCTCTTGCGTAACCACACTCACGAGAGAAGGGTCTGTCAATCACCCGGAGCAAGTGTGTTTGAGGTGATTTCAATACAGTATCTCAGAGGTGGCGGAAAATGTAAGAAGCAGTAGTCTACCATATAAAACTGCAGACACGTTCACACTCCTGAACTTACATCCATGCTTTAACAAAGGATAACAAGAAAAGAATGAAAATGTAATAATAGAAGTCAATTGGAAAGTTGTTTAAAATTGTATAGTAAGCCAATGATAAGGGGCATATATGTGCAGCCACCAATTAGCTAGCTCTCAGTAGTGCATTGTTGCTCCTGAGCCTACCTAGATATACTTTTCTAGAGAGAAAACCACGAAAAGAGAGCAAATTAATAGAAAAAATTGAAAGTTGTTTACAATGACATGTTCTAGCTAAAACATTAAATTAAAAAAGTTTAATTTTGACTTTAATGCCCCTTTAAGCTACTCTGGTAATGTTAGCTTGGCCAAGCCTGGCTTATCAACTTTCCTTCTTTAAAGGGACAGTCAACACCAGATTTTTTGTTGTTTTAAAAGATAGATAATTCCTTAATTACCAATTGCCCAGTTTTGCATAACCAATACAGTTATAATTATACACGTTTTACCTCTGTAATTACCTTGTATCTAAGCCTCAGCAGACTGCCCCCCTTATTTCAGTTCTTTTGACAGACTTGCATTTTAGCCAATCAGAGCTGACTCCATGGTAAATTCACGTGCATGAGCTCAATGTTATCTATATGAAACACATGAACTAATGCCCTCTAGTGGTGAAAAGCTATCAAAATGCATTTAGATTAGAGGCGGCCTTTAAGGTCTAAGAAATTAGCATATGAACCTCCAAGGTTTAGCTTTCAACTAAGAATACCAAGAGAACAAAGCAAAATTGGTGATAAAAGTAAATTGGAAAGTTGTTTAAAATGACATGCCCTATTTGAATCATGAAAGTTTTTTTTGGACTTGACTGTCCCTTTAAGAACCTAGGCTTATGTCTATTGGTAGATAATATAACTTCTAGTATCTCTTATTTTAAAACCAGTATGTGTATTTTTAAAGGGACACTGAACCCAAAATTTTTCTTTCGTGATTCAGATAGAGCATGCAATTTTAAGCAACTTTCTAATTTACTTCTATTATCAAATTTTATTCATTCTCTTGGTATCTTTATTTGAAAAGCAAGAATGTAAGTTTAGATGCCAGACCATTTTTGGTGAACAACCTCGGTTGTTTTTGCTGATTGGTGGATACATTCACCCACCAATAAACAAGTGCTGTCCAGTGTTCTGAACAAAAAAAAAAAAAAGCTTAGATGCTTTCTTTTTCAAATAAAGATAGCAAGAGAACAAAGAAAAATTGATAATAGGAATAAATTAGAAAGTTGCTTAAAATTGCATGCTCTACCTGAATCACAAAAGAAAAAATTTGGGTTCAGTGTCCCTTTAATAGTACTGCGGAATCTGTTGGCGCTCTACAAATAACCAAATAATAATAATAATAATATCTCAGATTAATATGAGTGTTTTATTTGTTTATATGAGCCACAGTGGAATTCACTTATCTTCTAGACTGGAGCTTTGGTTCACAAAGAGAAAAGCTTATGTTATAATTCAATAAAAAGAAAACATTTGGAAAACGTGCCAAAAATGTACACTCATAGGGGCATATTTATCAAGCTCTGTGTGGAGTTTGAGGCCCCTTGTTTCTAAAGACCGCTGCTTCATAACTTGTCTGCCTGCTCTGAGGCCGCGGACAGAAATCAACCCGATCGAATACGATCGGGTTGATTAACACCCCCTGCTAGCGGCTGATTGGCTGCGAATCTGCAGGGGGCGGCATTGCACCAACAGTTCACAAGATGATTTATCGATGTGCTGTGGACATGATCCGCTATATCGGATCATATATGCTCGCATCATAGTAAATAGGCCCCATAGACTCAAAACCAATATTAAAAAGATATACATACATGTGCATTTTTACATGGTTAATAATGTAGCATAGCAAGTGGACATTGGACAGGGATTTCAGAATTGAACATGGGAGTATCCACCTGATACAATACATGCATGGTCAGTGGTTAGCGCTAATGTAGGTAATAAAATTTGGTTACAGAAGTACGGTCCTGACATTGGTGAAATATGTTCTATGTCTGAGGGATATCAATTTGACAGGCATTGATATTTTAAATCAGTATTAAAGGTATATGAAACCCAAATTTTTTATAGCATGATTCATATAGAGCATTCAATTTTAAGCAACTTTCTAATTTACTCCTATTATAATTTTTTCTTAGTTCTCTTGGTATCTTTATTTAAAAAAAAAAAAGGAATGTAAGCTTAGGAACTGGCTCATTTATGGTTCAGAACCCTGGGTAGCGCTTGCTGATTGGTGATTACATTTAGCCACCAATCAGCAAGTGCTACCCAGGTACTGAAAGAAAAATGGGACGACTCCTAAGCTAACATTCTTGCTTTTCAAATAAATCAGCATCAACATTCATACAAAAATTCCACAATACACCATTATCGACAAAACGGTATTGATCTCTAGGTTCACTCTGAGTGATATTAATGTGCAAGCGTACAGTGATTCTAAATAATGTGTATATATGCTGTGTGCATAAGAAAATATAGATGACTTCACTTTCAACTCTTGATTCGTATCAGATCCAGGTATACACAATGTAAGTGACGTTTCAGTAGAAAAGATTTTCAAGATGTAAGTGAACAAACAGAGCATATGAAACAACCGGTATAACTTCACTGTTATGTTAATTCACAGGTACAGTCTATGACAAGAGTTTCCTTTTTGTCTTTTCCACAAAGCTCAAATTTGCTCTTCATACAGTTCAAACACTTTACCCCCACACCGGACAATACCTTATAACTTCAGACTGTTCGTCCTGTCGGTCCTACTCAATGCAGGGAGGGGAAGCGTGATACTGGCAAGCTCTGTTACTCTCCTTGTGTTTAGGAACGCTGTACGCACCTGGTGTTCAGCTCGATTGATTGCACGTTTACCAGCAGCACTAACACTTGCACTATCACCTCAGAGACTAGGCTGGATGCACAATCCTTTCAGTACAGCGATTTCCCAACGCTGAAATAACGAACAACATAGCCACTTTGATGGAAAGGATTGCAAGCTGCACAAAAGATGGATAATTAAAAAATAACAATTTATTGGTTACAATTTAAAAATATTTAGCACACATCATAGTAGTTCACCCAAGCACACAGGAGAGGCTGCTCTCCGACGCGTTTCCTGCTACAAAAAGCACTTCATCAGGGATAGCAGCTGATTCCCTGTACTGCCATTTATACCGGTAAATGCAATTTAACCCCTTCGGCACCTTAACACATTTTTATTTATCACAGCAACATGTGATGTGTTATGGGTAGGTGAATATCAATTTATTTTTAGTGTCAGAAGGGCCACATTATTACCGGACTAAATGGCTTATATTTATACTCTATTTAAGAACATAGGTAATAGAAATAACAAAAAATAAAGTTAAAAACAATGTTGTACTATTCTAGATGTTAGATAAAGAGAAAAGTTGGCATAATTCAATTATAGGGTAAACTTATTATATAAAAAGATGAATATTTATATACCATGAGAAAGAAATTCAGTCTAGCGAAGAGAGGATATAACAAGAATCTCTTAATTACCACACAGGAGAATGTAAGACTAATGGATAGGAATGAATTACTCCAGGACAAACATAAATCTAGAACTAAGAACTCAGAGGAGACTATTGTATTCTCTACACAATATAGCCAACAATATAACAAAATATGTAACATAGTCAAAAGATATCTTCCCTGATGAAGTGCTTTTTGTAGCAGGAAACGCGTCGGAGAGCAGCCTCTCCTGTGTGCTTGGGTGAACTACTATGATGTGTGCTAAATATTTTTAAATTGTAACCAATAAATTGTTATTTTTTAATTATCCATCTTTTGTGCAGCTTGCAATCCTTTCCATCAAAGTGGCTATGCTTTTCAAATAAAGATACCAAGCAAACAAAGAAAAATTGATAATAGGAGTAAATAAGAAAGTTGCTTAATAGTGCATGCTCTATCTGAATTGTGAAAGAAAAAATTTGGGTTTCATATCCCTTTTAGAATTTAAATTTCTGGTCGATGTTAGCTAAATAATCAAATCTACAAAGTAGCCTCTGCATAAAGGCAACACATGAGAATCTGGTCACAGATGGCACAATGATCTAAATCTCTCTGGTCTGGTGAGATTATTTAGGAAGTCTTGTCAGAACTTTGAGGTCCCTCAAATGAATTTTGAAAGGCAAATTTTATCTCAATTGCTTGTAATTGCTTGACATGAGCCTGTTTTGTAAAGAAGTTTTGAGTTAGCCAGCATAACCATGTCTAACTTATACCAGACTTATGTTCTCAAATAGATTATAAAACACAGTCAATTAACTTCAATCAGGCATTATAGAGGAGTGCTCCATGAATGATGAAGGTTAATTGCTCACAGAAGGAGTACCAGTGTAGGAAATGAATGTGTTTTGTTCTGTTTCTCTCTGTGTTTTTATGTCATTATATTCCCCTGCCACCAATTAGTGTATCTATGTACAAGTCTCCGTAGGTCCCTTGGATATTATCTGAGGATTTGAAGAGTGAAAAAAACAACAAGGATTAAACAAACCGTGGTATTCTTTCAATATGAATATCATGCTAATTCTCCATTACTTGTAAACTATCTAATTGCAGCTTTTGCATGGCTGCACTCAGAGAAAAAATATACAGTATAGTGAAGCAAAAACATCTGCATACTAATATTAAAGGGACGTGAAACCCAAATATTTTCTTTCATGATTCTGAAAGCGCATGCAACAACTTTCCAATTGACTTCTATTGTCTAATTTACTTTATTCTCTTGATTTTCTTTGTTGAAAAAGCTAAATAGGCTCAATAGCTGCTGATTGGTGGCTGCACATTGAAGCCTTGTGTAATTGGCTCACCCATGTGCATTGCTATTTCTTCAACAAAGGATATCTTAAGAATGAAGCACATTAAATAATAGAAGTAAGTTGGAATGTTGTTTAAAATAGCGTTCTCTCTAATTCTTAAAAAAGTTTTGGTTTTCATGTCCCTTTATTGCAAATATCTTTATTTATTGACAAAAAGGCAAACTATACAGCAGAAAGTGTACTTCTCCTTTTAAAAAGCTGCTATTGAAAATTAAATAAACAATGGAACTTGTCACATGCAGCTATGCGATATAGGAACCTGAAGCAGTGCTGCCTTAGAAACTTTCCTAGTAGCGTCTGTCTGTCTCACACCTACACACACATACACCTACACACACCCACACATATACACACACCTACATACACACATACGCACACACACACAGACACTCACCAACACACACATATACACACATACACACCTACATACACATACGCACACAGACACTCACCAACACACACATATACACAAACACACACAACATACACACCTACATACACACATACTCACACACACACAGACATTCACCAACACACACATATACACACATATACACAAACACACACATACACACATACGTACACACATACGTACACACACACAGACACTAACCAACACACACATATACACACATATAAACAAACACGCACATACACACCTACATACACACATACGCACACACACACACAGACACTCACCAACTCACACATATACACATACACAAACACACACATACACACCTACATACACACATACGCACACACACACAGACACTCACCAACACACACATATACATAAACACACACATACACACCTACATACACACATACGCACACAGACACTCACCAACACACACATATACACACATATACACAGACACTCACCAACACACACATATACACAAACACACACTCTTATACCCACATACACCTCTACACACACACACACACATACGCACACACGCACACATACACACACACACACACACACACACACACAGGGCCGCCATCAGGGGGTGACAGGGGTGACTCCTGTCAGGGGCCCAATGGGCCAGGGGGGGCCCATGAGGCAAGAACTAAAAAAAAATGTTTTTCAATTTTGGCAGCCACCAGTGGGTACTACAGCAGAGTGCTAACTGAGCATGGAAAATGTTATTACAAGGAGTAAAGTATTAGCATTGGAGAGGATTTCTGAGTGTGCACTAAACCACTATGCACAGTGTGAGACAGACTTGGCACTTTGTTTGTACAGTGTGTGCCTGAGTCAGACGGCAGATCACTTTCATTTGCAGAGGAGGTAGAACTTACTTAGAAAATGTTTTTTATTTCTTTGTGCAATTTCGGATTGTAACTTCAGTGTGGTAGTAGTTGTATGGTGGGGCCAGGGGTCCATAAAAACATGTTTTTTTAGCAGCAGTGTATTTATGATTATTTGACAATGCTATAGAAATTATATATTTAAAACCATGCAGAAATGTTTCCTCCTCAATACACAAATGGTAGGTGCCCTTTTGTTACATACCAACAAGCCTAAATCCTGCATTTAACCAGATCTAATGGTATGAGTACCACAGCTTATGGTTCCACTAAGACCATATAGAGTACAGCATTTTCAAAATCCATAAGTACAGCTGACAGATGGGAACATTTGTACACTATATTTGAAGTGGTGCTATTGGTTGGGGAAAATGGGGGGAAAAAAAACAAACAAACATATGTCAATCTTTTAAAAGTACTTTTCTTCATCTAGCCATCTACCCAGATCATTACATCTAGCCATCTACCCAGATCATTACATCTAGCCATCTACCCAGATCATTACATCTAGCCATCTACCCAGATCATTACATCTAGCCATCTACCCAGATTATTACATCTAGCCATCTACCCAGATCATTACATCTAGCCATCTACCCAGATCATTACATCTAGCCATCTACCCAGATCATTACATCTAGCCATCTATCCAGATCATTACATCTAGCCATCTATCCAGATCATTACATCTAGCCATCTATCCAGATCATTACATCTAGCCATCTATCCAGATCATTACATCTAGCCATCTACCCAGATCATTACATCTAGCCATCTACCCAGATCATTACATCTAGCCATCTACCCAGATCATTACATCTAGCCATCTACCCAGATCATTACATCTAGCCATCTACCCAGATCATTACATCTAGCCATCTATCCAGATCATTACATCTAGCCATCTATCCAGATCATTACATCTAGCCATCTACCCAGATCATTACATCTAGCCATCTACCCAGATCATTACATCTAGCCATCTACCCAGATCATTACATCTAGCCATCTACCCAGATCATTACATCTAGCCATCTATCCAGATCATTACATCTAGCCATCTATCCAGATCATTACATCTAGCCATCTACCCAGATCATTACATCTAGCCATCTACCCAGATCATTACATCTAGCCATCTACCCAGATCATTACATCTAGCCATCTACCCAGATCATTACATCTAGCCATCTACCCAGATCATTACATCTAGCCATCTACCCAGATCATTACATCTAGCCATCTACCCAGATCATTACATCTAGCCATCTACCCAGATCATTACATCTAGCCATCTATCCAGATCATTACATCTAGCCATCTATCCAGATCATTACATCTAGCCATCTACCCAGATCATTACATCTAGCCATCTATCCAGATCATTACATCTAGCCATCTACCCAGATCATTACATCTAGCCATCTATCCAGATCATTACATCTAGCCATCTACCCAGATCATTACATCTAGCCATCTATCCAGATCATTACATCTAGCCATCTACCCAGATCATTACATCTAGCCATCTACCCAGATCATTACATCTAGCCATCTACCCAGATCATTAATGTACAATTTTGAATTCACAGAATTATTTTTGTTTACACAATTACAAATATGATTCTTTAAAAAGTGATCTCTTAATTTCTGCAATTTTTTTATCATGCATGTCACACACTGTTGATTTAGGGGATGCAAGGTGCATAAATGTTTCCTCCTGTGAGTGTTTATGTGGGTGTCTGTGTTTATGTCTTTGTGCTTTGGTTTATGTCTCTATGAGTGTGTATGTATTTTTTTTCTGTGGGTCTCTCTGTGAGGGTGGGTGTGTATGTCTTTGTGCATTTTCTGTGGATGTCTGTGAGGGGGTGTGCATATGTCTTTGAGCTTTTTCTATGGGTGTCTCTGCGAGGGTGTGTGTATGTTTGCCTTTGTGTATTTTCTTTGGATGCCTCTGTGAGGGTGGGTGTATATGTCTGTTTTCTGTGGATGTCTCTGTGAGGGTGTGTGTGTGTGTATGTATGTATGTCTGTGTTTTCTGTGACTGTCTCTGTGAGGGTGTGTGCTTTCTGTGGGTGTCTCTGTGAGGGTGTGTATGTCTTTGTGTGTTTTTTGTGGATGTCTCAGTGAGGGTGTGTGTATGTATGTCTTTCTGTGTTTTATGTGGTTGTCTCTCTGTGTGTGTATGTCTTTGTGTGTATGTCTTTGTGCATTTTCTGAGGCTGTCTCTGTCAGTGTTTCCTTGGGTGTATGTGCAAGTTTGAGTTTGTGTGTGTGTGTGTGTCCATTGTCTGTTCCTTTTTAGGACATTTTGACCTTACTAGTGATTATTCACATCTTTCTACAGACTTTGAGACATTTACGGAAGTCACCAATCCACCATTTAACCTTTAAATTATTGTTTAGGCAGTTCAGGGCCCTTCCTTTCAGCCACTGCATGCTGTTGTCATCATTTAGTTGGCATCTTCCTTTACAAAAAGATAATCAGAACTCCATATTTTGTTTTCTAAATCTCCCTTTTCTTTCATGTAATTGGCAAGAGTCCATGAGCTAGTGACATATGGGATATACAATCCTACCAGGAGGGGCAAAGTTTCCCAAACCTCAAAATGCCTATAAATACACCCCTCACCACACCCACAATTCAGTTTTACAAACTTTGCCTCCTATGGAGGTGGTGAAGTAAGTTTGTGCTAAGATTTCTACGTTGATATGCGCATCTCAGCATTGTTGAAGCCCGATTCCTCTCAGAGTACAGCGAATGTCAGAGGGACGTGAAGGGAGTATCACCTATTGAATACGATGATTTCCCTAACGAGGGTCTTTTTTCATGGGTTCTCTGTTATCGGTCGTAGAGATTCATCTCCTACCTCCCTTTTCAGATCGACGATATACTCTCAAATTTACCATTACCTCTACTAAAGAACTGTTTTAGTACTGGTTTGGCTATCTGCTATTTGTGGATGGGTGTCTTTTGGTAAGTATGTTTTTATTACTTAAGACACTCTCAGCTATGGTTTGGCACTTTATACAATTTATATAAAGTTCTAAATATATGTATTGTACTTATATTTGCCATGAGTCAGGTTCATGTATTTCCTTCTGCAGACTGTCAGTTTCATATTTGGGAATATAAACACTTTAAGAAATTTGTTTCTTAACTGGGGTTTAGTCTTTTTTTCAATTTGACTACTTTTGCATTTGCGGGTATTAGGCCCGCGGGTGCGTCAAATGTTAGACTTTATTGCGTCATTTTTGGCACAAACTTTTTTTTGGCGCAACTTCGTCATTTCCGGCGTCATACGTGACGTCGAGACCTTTCACAAGGCGGCGTCATTAGTGACGCAAGTGTGTCATTTCCGGTCATTTTTGGCGCCAAAAAAAGTTTACGTTACGTTGTGCGTCATACTTGGCGCCAATTTTTTCATTATTTCAATACCCCATTCATGTTTGCCTCCTGCTTTCTTCTATCAAGAGGCCTATGCTTTTGCATTTTTTCCCATTCCTGAAACTGTCATTTAAGGAAATAGATAATTTTGCTTTATATGTTGTTTTTTCTTTTACATTGAGCAAGATGTCCCAATCCGATCCTGTCTCTGAAGTTTCTGCTGGAACATTGCTGCCTGACGTCGGTTCTACCAAAGCTAAGTGCATTTGTTGCAAAATTGTAGAAATTATTCCACCGAATGTCATTTGTAATAGTTGTCATGATAAACTTTTACATGCAGATAGTGTTTCTATCAGTAATAGTACATTGCCAGTTGCAGTTCCTTCAACTTCTAATGTGCATGATATACCTGTAAATTTCAAAGAATTTGTTTCTGAATCTATTATGAAGGCTTTGTCTGCATTTCCACCTTCTAATAAACATAAATGGTCTTTTAAAACTTCTCATTTAGCTGATGAAATTTCAAATGACCAACAACATAATAATTCATCCTCTTCTGATGAGGATCTATCTGAAACAGAAGATCCTTCCTCAGATATTGACACTGACAAATCTACTTATTTTTTTTAAATAGAGTATATGCGTTCTTTATTAAAAGAAGTGTTAATTACTTTGGATATTGAGTTAACCAGTCCTATTGACGTTCAGTCTAATAAACGTTTAAATGCTGTTTTTAAACCTCCTGTGGTTTCCCCAGGTGTTTTTCCCATTCCTGAGGCTATTTCTGATATGATTTCTAGGGAATGGAATAAGCCAGGTACTTCCTTTGTTCCTTCTTCAAGGTTTAAGAGATTGTATCCTTTACCAGCAAAATCTATAGAGTTTTGGGAAAAGATCCCCAAAGTTGATGGGGCTATTTCTACTCTTGCTAAACGTACCACTATTCCTATGGAAGATAGCACTTCCTTTAAGGATCCTTTAGATAGGAAGCTTGAATCTTATCTAAGGAAGGCCTATTTATATTCAGGTCATCTTCTCAGACCTGCTATTTCTTTGGGTGATGTTACGGCCGCATCAACTTTCTGGTTGGAAAATTTAGCGCAACATGAATTGGATTCTGACATATCTAGCATTGTTCGCTTACTGCAACATGCTAATCATTTTATTTGTGATGCCATTTTTGATATTATCAAAATTGATGTTAGATCCATGTCTTTAGCTGTATTAGCTAGAAGAGCTTTGTGGCTTAAATCTTGGAATGCTGATATGACATCTAAATCTAGATTACTATCTCTTTCTTTCCAAGGTAATAATTTATTTGGTTCTCAGTTGGATTCTATTATTTCAACTATCACTGGAGGAAAAGGAGTTTTTTTGCCTCAGGATAAAAAACCTAAGGGTAAATCTAAGGCTTCTAACCGTTTTCGTTCCTTTCGTCAGAATAAGGAACAAAAACTCAATCCTCCTCCCAAGGAATCTGCTTCCAGTTGGAAGCCTTCCTCAAATTGGAATAAATCCAAGCCATTTAGGAAACCAAAGTCTGCCCCTAAATCTGCATGAAGGTGCGGCCCTCATTCCAGCTCAGCTGGTAGGGGGCAGATTAAGGTTTTTCAAAGATTTTTGGATAAAAACTGTCCAAAATCATTGGATTCAGAGCATTGTCTCTCAAGGGTATCGAATAGGATTCAAAGTAAGACCTCCTGTGAGAAGATTTTTTCCCTCACACATTCCTGTAAATCCAGTAAAAGCTCAGGCTTTTCTGAAGTGTGTTTCAGATCTGGAGTCTTCAGGGGTAATCATGCCAGTTCCTCTTCAGGAACAAGGTTTGGGGTTTTATTCAAACCTATTCATTGTACCAAAGAAAGAAAATTTGTTCAGACCAGTTCTGGATCTGAAAATTTTGAATCGTTATGTAAGAGTACCAACTTTCAAGATGGTGACTATAAGGACTATTCTGCCTTTTGTTCAGCAAGGACATTATATGTCCACAATAGACTTGCAGGATGCATACCTTCATATTCCGATTCATCCAGAACACTATCAGTTTCTGAGATTCTCTTTTCTAGACAAGCATTACCAATTTGTTGCTCTTCCATTTGGCCTAGCAACAGCTCCAAGAATATTTTCAAAGGTTCTGGGTGCCCTACTATCTGTAATCAGAGAACAGGGTATTGCGGTGTTTCCTTATTTGGACGATATTTTGGTACTAGCTCAGTCTTTACATACTGCAGAATCTCACACGAATCAACTAGTGTTGTTTCTTCGGAAACATGGTTGGAGGATCAATTTACCAAAAAGTTTCTTGATTCCTCAGACAAGGGTCACCTTTTTAGGTTTCCAGATAGATTCAGTGTCCATGACTCTGTCTCTAACAGACAAGAGACGTTTAAAATTGGTTGCAGCCTGCCGGCAACTTCAGTCTCAGTCATTCCCTTCAGTGGCTATGTGCATGGAAGTTTTAGGTCTCATGACTGCAGCATCGGACGCAATCCCCTTTGCTCGTTTTCACATGAGACCTCTACAGCTTTGTATGCTGAATCAATGGTGCAGGGATTATACAAAGATATCACAATTAATATCCTTGAATCCCAATGTACGACACTCTCTGACATGGTGGATAGATCACCATCGTTTGGTTCAAGGGGCTTCTTTTGATCAGGGGGGCTGTCAGGGGCTCTCTGACAGCACAAGGGGTTTGGAAATCTCAAGAGGCGAGATTACCAATAAATATTTTAGAACTCCGTGCAATTCTCAGGGCTCTTCAGTTCTGGCCTCTACTAAAGAGAGAACCGTTCATTTGTTTTCAGACAGACAATATCACAACTGTGGCTTATGTCAATCATCAGGGTGGGACTCACAGTCCCCAAGCTATGAAAGAAGTATCTCGGATACTTGCTTGGGCAGAATCCAGCTCCTGTCTAATCTCTGCGGTACATATCCCAGGTGTAGACAATTGGGAGGCGGATTATCTCAGCCGCCAGACTTTACATCCAGGGGAGTGGTCTCTCCATCCAGATGTGTTTTCTCAGATTGTTCAGATGTGGGGGCTTCCAGAGATAGATCTCATGGCCTCTCATCTAAACAAGAAACTTCCCAGATACCTGTCCAGGTCCAGGGATGTTCAGGCGGAAGCAGTGGATGCGCTGAAACTTCCTTGGTGTTATCAACCTGCTTACATCTTCCCGCCTCTCGTTCTTCTTCTAAGAGTGATTTCCAAAATCATCATGGAACAGTCTTTTGTGTTGCTGGTGGCTCCAGCATGGCCACACAGGTTTTGGTATGCGGATCTGGTTCGGATGTCCAGTTGCCCCCCTTGGCCACTTCCATTACGGCCGGACCTACTATCTCAAGGTCCGTTTTTCCATCAGGATCTCAAATCATTAAATTTGAAGGTATGGAAATTGAACGCTTAGTTCTAAGTCATAGAGGTTTCTCTGATTCAGTGATTAATACTATGTTACAAGCTCGTAAATCTGTCTCTAGGAAGATTTATTATAGAGTTTGGAAGGCTTACATTTCATGGTGTTCTTCTCATAAATTCTCCTGGCATTCTTTTAGAATTCCTAGAATTTTGCAGTTTCTTCAGGATGGTCTGGATAAGGGTTTGTCTGCAAGTTCCTTGAAAGGACAAATCTCCGCTCTTTCTGTTTTATTTCACAGAAAAATTGCTATACTTCCTGATTTACATTGTTTTGTACAGGCTTTAGTTCGTATTAAGCCTGTCATTAAGTCAATTTCTCCTCCTTGGAGTCTTAATTTTGTTCTGAGGGCTTTACAGGCTCCTCCATTTGAACCTATGCATTCTTTGGACATTAAACTACTTTCCTGGAAAGTGTTGTTCCTTTTGGCTATCTCTTCTGCTAGAAGAGTTTCTGAGCTATCTGCTCTTTCTTGTGAGTCTCCTTTTCTGATTTTTCATCAGGATAAGGCAGTTTTGCAGACTTCTTTTCAATTTTTACCTAAGGTTGTGAATTCTAACAACATTAGTAGAGAAATTGTTGTCCCTTCTTTATGTCCAAATCCTAAGAATTCTTTGGAAAGATCCTTACATTCTTTGGATGTGGTAAGAGCTTTGAAATATTACGTGGAAGCTACTAAAAATTTCAGGAAGACTTCTAGTCTATTTGTTTTATTTTCTGGTCCTAGGAAAGGTCAGAAAGCTTCTGCTGTTTCCTTGGCTTCTTGGTTGAAACTTTTGATTCATCAAGCTTATTTGGAGTCGGGTCAAACCCCGGCCTCAGAGAATTACAGCTCATTCTACTAGATCAGTCTCTACTTCATGGGCTTTTAAGAATGAAGCTTCAGTCGATCAGATTTGCAAAAGCAGCCACTTGGTCCTCTTTGCATACATTACTAAATTCTACCATTTTGGATGTATTTGCTTCTTCGGAAGCAGTTTTTGGTAGAAAAGTTCTTCAGGCAGCTGTTTCAGTTTGATTCTTCTGCTTTTGATTTAAGTTTTTTTTTTCTTTTCAAAGTGAAAATAACTTATTTTTTGGGTTGCGGATTATTTTTTCAGCGTAATATGGCTGTTTTTATTTTATTCCCTCCCTCTCTAGTGACTCTTGAGTGGAGACTCCACATCTTGGGTATTGATATCCCATATGTCACTAGCTCATGGACTCTTGCCAATTACATGAAAGAAAACATAATTTATGTAAGAACTTACCTGATAAATTCATTTCTTTCATATTGGCAAGAGTCCATGAGGCCCACCCTTTTTTATGGTGGTTATGATTTTTTGTATAAAGCACAATTATTTCCAAATTTCCTTTGTTGATGCTTTCTACTCCTTTCTTTATCACCCCACTGCTTGGCTATTCGTTAAACTGAATTGTGGGTGTGGTGAGGGGTGTATTTATAGGCATTTTGAGGTTTGGGAAACTTTGCCCCTCCTGGTAGGATTGTATATCTCATATGTCACTAGCTCATGGACTCTTGCCAATATGAAAGAAATGAATTTATCAGGTAAGTTCTTACATAAATTATGTTTTTTTTACAGAACTGTAGTCTACCTCATTACTTGTCAGGTCAATGTAATCAAGTGCTGAGTGTCTGTGTCTGAGTGTGTTTGTGTGTTCCTTTACGTGTCTGCTAGAGTGTCTATATGTGAATCCTTATGTGTGAGTGTGTGTGTGTTTCAGTGTATGAGTGTGTCTGTGTGTTTGTATGTTTGTATGTTACTACCTTTACAACATTTCCAAGTTTAAATAGACACTTTAGAAAAAAGTGCATATACGTTTTAGTCACTTGGTCAAAAATTGTACATGTCAAAGGGGGGGCTGATCAATGGTTAAGTCAGGGGCCCCAAAATTTCTAGTGGCGGCCCTGCACACACACAGTAACCTGAAGGAACACTGCCTTAGAAACTTTGCTAGTGCTATCTGTCTGACACACACAAACATACACACACAAACATACACACACACACACTGATACAGACCTCTTTATCTTCATCATTGAATTTAAATACTGCACTGAATGTCCCAATGACAACTGATTGTCACCCTTGAATTTTTGTTTGCAGATCAAATATGACAATATTTCTTGAAGCAAATGTTTTATTCACTGTTTTGTAATTTCATATTAGAATCCATATTCCAATGATTGTTTTGAATATGAAATTTAAATGCACATGAAACCCAAAATTAAGGTAGACCATACAATTTTAAACAACTTTACAGTTGACTTTATTACTATTATCCAAATTTGCTTCATTCTCTTGGTATCATTTGTTGAAGGAGCAGCAATGCACTACTGGTTTCTAACTGAACACATGGGTGAGTCAATGACAGTTGGTATATATATATATATTTATATTATTATTATATTATTTAAGTTCTCTGCAGCTCATGGGCTTTCCTAGATTTACCTTTCAGCAAAGGGAAACAAATGAAATAATATAAGTAAATTTGAAAGTTGTTACTTCTAACATACAATTAACAGCTATCTTCATGCACCTATATTAGTTTAATGTAACAAATATTTACACCTCTGTTCCACTGTACCATCTACTTCATATGATCTTCATAATCAAACCTTGTGAACATGTTGCTATTAATTATTATATTTATATTTTAGCGTATAATTATCACATGATATTGCAAATACGTGAAGCTCCTTTCGATCCCTAATTCCATAAGTGGCATTTGAAATATTTAAATATATATACATGCAATGTATGAAATATATTGAATAAATAGTAACCAGACACACAGGAAATTTAATACATGCACATTTTAAACACATACACCTAGATTACGAGTTTTGTGCTAAACAGGGTGCGAAACTAATGCTATAAAAGTTGCGTTATTATACTCTCCATAGCGCTGCTATTACGAGTTACTGCAAAACCTCCTTGTGCGTGCGATGTGGTCTCATTAAGCTTCATACCGCACAAAATCCAAGGGCTGCTTTGACGTATTTTTTTGGGGTTGTTTTTTTTTTTCAGATTAGGGTTTGGGCAATTTGAAAAAGAGCTAAATGCCCTTTTAAGGGCAAAGCCCATACAAATGTCCCTTTAGGGGCAATGGGTAGCTTAGTTTTTTTTATAGAGTTAGGTTTTTTTTATTTTGGGGGATTGGTTGGGTGGTGGGGACTGTATTTTTTTTACAGGTAAAAGGGCTGTTAAACTTAGGGCAATGCCCTACAAAAGCCCTTTTAAGGGCTATTGGTAGCTTATTGTAGGCTAGGGGTGTTTTTATTTGGGGGGGGGATTTTTTATTTTTATCGGGCTATTAGATTAGGTGTGATTGTTTTTATTTTTGAAAATTACGTATATTTTTTTGTAAGCTTAGTGTTTTTTATTTTTCGTAATTTAGTGTATATTATTTTTTGTAATTTTAGATTTTTTATTTTTTCTCGTAGTGTTGTTTTTTTTTTAAATTTGTAATTTAGATTTTTTAATTGGTAGTATTTTTTTATTTTATTAGAATAGTAAGGTTAGGTTAATTTATAGTTTAATGGTAGGTTTATTTTTATTTCACAGGTAAGTTTTTATTTATTTAAAGATAGTTATACTGTAATTTTAATTTAAAGTTATGGGGGTGTTTGGTTTAGGGGTTAAAAGTTTAATTTAGTGTTTTGCGATGTGGGGGGCCAGCAGTTTAGGGTTTAATAGGTTTATTTCGTTGCGAAGATGTGGGAGACTGGAGGTTTAGGAGTTAATAGGTTTATTTAGTGGCGGCAATGTGGGATGCCGGAGGTTTAGGGGTTAATAACTTTATTATAGTGTTTGCGATGCAGGAGGGTGGCGGTTTAAGGGTTAATAGGTAGTTTTTGGGTGTTAGTGTACTTTGTAACAGTTTAGTTATGAGTTTTGTGAAACATTTTTGTTGTGCAAAACTCATAACTACTGCTCTCAGATGGCGGTATGGATTGTGTCGGTATAGGCTGTAACGCAAGCATTTTAGCCTCACCCCACAACCTGTAATACCAGCGCTATGAAAATCCCACACAAAAACGTAATTTTTTTTGAGTGCGGAATGGACGTTGCGTTACAGGCTAAAATGCTTGCTGTATAGCAATACCGACACGACTCGTAATAGTGCGTTACTGCCATTACGCTGAAATTGCCATTTTTTCAGCGTTAAAAGCCATAACATAAAACTCGTAATCAACCTGATAGTAAATTACAGATGGACAGAGCACTAAGATCATTCTTCAAAGTGACTCTTCAGCTGTCTGGGTCATTTGAAATTCTATTTAAATGTACAATTCTTTGATAAATTTAAAGAAAAACTGATAAAAACAATTCTACCAGTGCAATGTCCAGAAGCTACATTATATATATGTAATAAGGTAAATTTGATCTTAAACAATCTATTTCTTCAAAATTATTTCTTTTTTTTTTTTTTTTGCTGTGCTGAGCCCTACAGTCATTTCTGACAGCCAAGGGTTAATAAATACAAGTAGTGATGTTTGATTGTGCAGTCTCAGAGAAATGTATGCAAATGGGACAGAAGCTGATAAATGAGTGACAAATTACTTTACCCCATACCTGTTATTGGTATCACACTAATATTGAATATTATAAGTGCTTATGCAATAACAGTGAAGAACTATGGGGGGAAAAGACCGAGGGAAAAAGGTGAACAGTGATATGTTGTGAGTACTATTATTTTTACAATTTTAGACTCTAAACCTATACATCAATAATTGGGTTTTGGACAACCCCTGTGCAATATCACTTAAATGTCAAATGATTCCAAATTGTATCACCTCTCAAATATTGCATTATTTATAAGTTGACAAGTAGAGTATTTCCTCTAATGAACAATCAAAAACAAATACTTTAGAAAGATTATTTTGAAAATACAGGCCCCAAAGTAGAAACTCAATGCAACAAAAGTGAATACACCTGTGGTCACTAACACACAAGTTAGATCATGTGATTTCCAATTAGCTTAATTGCATCAACATGGTTTTAAAATGACTGTGAACCCCAGAACTTTCTCAATTTGGGACCTATGGGCGGTGTCTATCTTCATACCTGCATCATTGCTCACATGGAAAAGTATTGCCAGAGGAATTGAAAAATCCGATTGTGAGACTTCACAAACATGGAAAAGGATACAGGAAGATTGGTGACCAACTAAAAATCAGCCGAAACTTAATTCCAGCAGTAATTATGAGGTACAGAATAAGCCAAAGTACCACAAATCAGAGCCGTAGATTACCGTCCTCCTAAAATGATGCCACGGGACAGTGCGCTACTTTCACAATCTAGCTCAGAAAAATGACTTAGCTTATGTGTTATCATCAGACAGGGCTAAGTATATTGCATAATGTCAACCTTCATCGATGATGTCCAAAAAAAAATAACCTGATTTTTTTGAATATTCAATGAATATTGGGAGTACATCTTTGGTCAGATGAGACCCAAGATAATTTTTTTCGGCTCAGATGGGATCCAGCATATTTGCTGTGAATCTGGACAGGATTATTACAATAAATTCATAGGGGTAGATTTATCAAGCAGCGGATGCTGCAATCTACACCCGAAGTTTCAGGTCCACCTGAAACTTAAGTTAAGAAGCAGTGGTCGTAAGATTGACACCCCCTGCTAGCGGAAGATTGGCTTTGAATGTGCAGGGGGCGGCATTGCACAAGCATTTCGTATGCTGTCGGCATTTATCGATGTCAGGCGGACATGATTTGCTACAGCGGATCATGTCCGCCTGACATTTAATAAATCTACCTCAAAGTCCCAAGTCCAACAGTAAAGCAACGGAGGTGGGAGTGTGATGATATGGGGCTGCATGAGTGCAAAAGGTGTTGGGGAGATGATATTTTTAGATGGCACCATGAATGAGCCCCTTTGTTTATACAAAACTGTAAGTTCTCACGGTAAAACTAGGATTTACTTGCAGGATATCCCTCTATACAGCAATAACTTTTTTTGTGTGTGTTAATGAAGCAGCACTATAGTTTCATCATCTTGACATAGTTTGAAAACAAAACCTAAGAGGCTAGTTTTGTGGTTTATGAAGTCCGGTATGAGCAGTCTCAATGACTTTACCTGAGATTTTAACTTTAGTTAACATCTCCAGTGTTAATGCAATTACCAGTCAAGAACAATGCTTAACCATGAACTTGTAGGTTGTAATACGAGCAATAGTTTCTGCATTGCACTTGTCACTGAAAGTATAGGAAGCAGTGTTTATCTTTTGTTTGTGCAAGTGAATTGGCAATATTTTTTTAACTCCTGACATGTAAAATTATCTAAAATTTGCAATCATGTTTGCACTAACAAATAGTAATAACAATACCACTCCACTTGTAATCTAGTCCTGTATCTTTACAGTCCACTTTGTATCTGGAAAAAAATATTTTATATAACCATTGATCCTTCTTTTCTTTATATTTTCTCTTCCACAAAATCAGTATTTAATGTCCACAAATCCACACCGTATTTGCGCGTATAGTTACATTATTTACTAAGCAAATAGGGTCAATGAAAATAAGATTTATTTCCAAACTTAATATTCTGAAAATAAGAGTGAAACAATGAGTAACACAGTTACCTTTTTTCAATGACCTTTAAATACAGCAGAGCTCTATAATACAACTGTATAATATAAATACAATGCATTAGCACTTACTCAGATTTTTTAAATGACCAGTAGATTTTTTTTCTGAAAATTTGATAATTTATTTCCATTTCCAGGCCCCTGTATCATGTGACAGCCATCAGCCATACACTGTGAACTTTTGCACATGCTCAGTAGTAGCTGGTGCCTCGGAAAGTGTACATATAAAAGACTGGGTACAATTTGATAACGGAAGTATATTAGAAAGTCATTTAAATGTGCATGATGTATCTGAATCATAAATGTATAATTTTGACATTTGTTTGCCTTTAAAAGTCTCCAAGGTAAACAAAAAATCGTGTTTCTTCCCTTTAAACACAAAACTGAACTCGTCTACAGTATATATCACTTTAATTTATCTAAACCACTATATCTCTAAAAATAACATGATTCTCTCATTTCTGTGACCCTGTGCCCAGGACCACACCTTGGGCTCTAATGTAAATATAGTATAACTTATCTCTTCCTCTAGCCAGAATCCTGCAGCAATATCATGGCTGAAATATTACCTGTCAAAATAATGTCACCTATATGTTACTGTTACTGGCACAGTTATCATCATGGCTGACATCAGTGCTTTGAAAGATATCAATAGGTTTGAGAACCATGCTGAAAACCACTGTGAAGTGCTTTAAGGTAACGTGACATTTTGACTGACATAGATCAGTGACTTTACCCCCTGTTTGTCAGGAACTTGATGTGTACCTTATAAATAAGTTAAAGAGATGGTCTTCTCCATAATTTGTATTGTTTAAAAAGATAGATATAATCCCTTTATTACCCTTTCCCCAGTTTTGCATGTGAAAACTGTCAAATGCACTGAGATAAGAGGCAGCGTTCAAGGGCTTAGAAATTAGCATATGAGCCTACCTAGGTTTAGCTGTTAACAAAGAATACCAAAGAACAAAGCAAATTTGATGATAAAAGTAAATTGGAAAGTTGTTTAAAATTGCATGCCCTCTCTGAATCATGAAAGTTTAATTTTGACTAGACTGTCCCTTTAATTTATAAAACATGCAAACAAAGCTGAAATAAATAAAGAGGTTGCAGTGCAATTACAATTTTTAAAAATGTCTCATAATTTCACATGCTTTGTACAGTCTAATAGATTAAATATTCTGCAGTATAATAAACAGATTGCATTATACTACGCACTTATTTTACAATAATAAAAAAATGAAGATTCTCTCAGCATTATGAAGAATGCACTGTTGTGAAAAACAAATAATACTAAATTTACTCGTAATATCTATGCTCTTCAACAAATTTGATTTTTATTACAAATCATAATGCTTTATGGCATAATCATTTCCTAACCTTGTCAATTACTGCTTACTCATGGCTTCGTTCCTTTGTTCATGACCTTATTAGACAATTATTGTAGCTGGTAATGGTTCATGATGTTTAGAATTGGAAAAGCTCTAGTCAGTAAATAAGTGTTGTTTAACAAAATCGATTAGATCATGAGAGCTACTTTGATAGGATGCAGAGGAATTTGAAATACAGTCATTTTTTAAATTGTATCTGCATACTTTAGGGAATATTGGCTTTTTAAAAAAGAATGGACTAAAATAAAAAAGGCAAAAAAATAAAAATAAGTAAGAAATTAATAGTAATTAATAGTAATTAATAGTAATTTTTAAAGTATCTACAGTATGTTATATCTTGGTTTAATTTCTAAAATATTCGATAAGCATCAACCTTTTTATACGCAGACAATGCAGAGAATCTGTTTAAACATACATTTTTGGAAGACAAAATTTCCATACGTTGTTTTTCTTATTCAATATTATATATATATATATCATTCACAAATAGAGCACTGGTTGGACTTCAGTCAACTGAAAAAATAAGTGTTTATTGAAGTGAGGTTTCGGGTTAAAAGAACCCCTTCATATTATAGTGCTCTATTTGTGAATTGTACTTAGATTTTGGATAGCATATATATAGTATATATATATAATTTTTAAACACAAAAGTGAGTTTTTATAGTCACAGATTATTGTAGTTCATTAGATGACCTAACAAATAATACTCAACAATAATGTGAATAATGCCAGTTATTTATAATGACAAATAAAGTTAAAATAACTTCAAAAACAAATATAATTAACAGTGCTAGAAATAATATCCAGGGGTATAAATATTAAATATTTAAATATAAATATATATATATATATATATATATATATATATATATATATATATATATATATATATACAGTGAGTATTTAAGTTTTATAAAAAATAAAAAAAATCATATAAACCTTTTATAAGGAAAAAAAATCTATTACAAGTAAATCTATAAAAAAGATGAGCTTCCAGGCTGCTATCATGATAGGATGCAATACTGAAAGTAGTGAATAAATAGGTTACGAACCCCGGAGTATCTGCAAACTTAGCTTGTGTCGTGTGATTTTACTGACATCAAGGGCCAGATTACAAGTGGTGTGCTATTTAACGCTTTTGTTTAAATGTAAACTTCGCTAGAAGTAAGTTTTTTTTGCATGTCGGCTAGCAAGCGGATTACAATTTAATAGTAAAGAGTTTGCATGTGATCGCAACCCAATGCACGCTAAACCAAAGGACTCAGGATATTGCGACTGTGTTAAAGGGACATAATACTCATATGCTAAATCACTTGAAACTGATGCAGTATAACTGTAAAAAGCTGACAGGAAAATATCACCTGAGCATCTCTATGTAAAAAGGGAAGATATTTTACCTCACAATCTCCTCAGCTCAGCAGAGTAAGTCCCTGTGTAAAAAAGTTATACTCAGCTGCTCCCAGCTGCGGGTAAAAAATAAAAAATAAATGAAGAAATGAACAGCAGCCAATCAGCATCAGCAGTGCTGAGGTCATGAACTCTTTTACTGTGATCTCATGAGATTTGACTTAACTCTCATGAGATTTCATAGTAAGCTTCCTTTACCTGATTGGTGAAATAATATGAGAGTGCACAATGCTCATCCCTTCTGCTGTCCTAGGACAGACACACTAAAATGCTGCTTAGAAATCCTTTACAATGGGAGGTGGCTACTGAGGAACTTTTGAGGTAAAATATCTTTCTTTTTTACATAGAGATGTTCAGGTGATATTTTCTAGACAGCTTTTTACAGCTATGCTGCATCACTTTCAAGTGTTTAAACATTTGGGTATTATGGCCCTTTAACTTATTCTCCGCCATAGACTTCAATAGAGATCACAGAAGAAAAACACTTATCGCTCGCTCGCTAACTTGACAGGAATTGTGAATGTTTCCCATTCCAATGTTCTTCACATACAGAATTTTTTTTTATTGTATATATATATATATATATATATTCCTAAATATATTTGTATATACCTATTTCCATATTTCAATAGATATATAGGTTTAGATATCTATTTTAAATTAACATTATCAGATGTATGCGTAACATGATTTGTGTTTCGCGCTTTAGGTCTTACACTGTGTCGAGTTAGCGCTCATGAAGGATTACTAATCTTAAAGGTGAGTTCTTGAAATATTAAATATAACATTTTAAAAAACATTAATAATAAATGTAAAAAATTATTATAAATACGGTAAAACAATTACAGCTTAGGAGCTGGCCCATTTTTGGTTTTAGAACCCTGCGTAGCGCTTGCTGATTGGGGCTACATTTAGACACCATTCAGCATGCGCTACCCAGGTGCTGAACCAAAAATGGGCCGGCTACTAAGCTTACATTCTTGGTTTTTCAAATAAAGATATCAAGACAACGAAGAAAAATTGATAATAGGAGTTAATTAGAAAGTTTCTTAATATTGCATGCTCTATCTGTATCATGAAAGTTTAATTTTGACTAGACCATCCCTTTAATAATAACAATTGAAATAGTTTTATTTAAATAAAGAAAAATAACAATTACCTTAATAATAGCTATTTCAATAGTTTTATTTATCTAAAACAATAACATTCTGCTAGATTACGAGTCCTTGCGTTAGCCTTAAAAAGCAGCGTTGAGAGGTCCCAATGCTGCTTTTTAACGCCCGCTGGTATTACGAGTCTGGCAGGTACAGGTTGTACCGCTCACATTTCTTCCGTGTCTCAAGCATACCGCAAATCCCCATACGTCAATTGCGTATCCTATCTTTTCAATGGATTTTCCTATGCCGGTATTACGAGTCTTGGAAGAAGTGAGCGGTACAGCCTCTCCTGTCAAGACTCCTACCGCATTTAAAAGTCAGTAGTTAAGACTTTTATGGGCTAACGCCGTAACATAAAACTCTTACCTAAAGTGCTACAAAGTACACTAACACCCATAAACTATCTATTAACCCTAAACCGAGGCCCCCCCCCCCCACATCGCAAACACTTAAATACATTTTTAACCCCTAATCTGCCGACCGGACATCGTCGCCACTATAATAAACATATTAACCTCTAAACCGCCGCACTCTCGCCTCGCAAACACTAGTTAAATTTTATTAACCCCTAATCTGCTGTCCCTAACATTGCCGACACCTACCTACATTTATTAACCCCAATCTGCCGCCCCCAACGTCGCCGCAACTATATTAAATGTATTAACCCCTAAACCTAAGTCTAACCCTAACCCTAACACCCCCCTAACTTAAATATAATTTAAATAAAACAAAATAAAATTACTACAATTAAATAAATTATTCCTATTTAAAACTAAATACTTACCGATAAAATAAACCCTACGATAGCTACAATATAACTAATAGTTACATTGTATCTATCTTAGGTTTTATTTTTATTTTACAGGTAAGTTTGTATTTATTTTAATTAGGTAGAATAGTTAGTAAATAGTTATTAACTATTTACTAACTACCTAGCTAAAATAAATACAAATTTACCTGTAAAATAAAACCTAACCTGTCTTACACTAACACCTAACATTACACTACAAATAAATCAATTACATTAATTAAATACAATTAACTAAATTACAAAAACAAACAAATACTAAATTACACAGAATAAAAAAGAAATTATCAAATATTTAAACTAATTACACCTAATCTAATAGCCCTATCAAAATAATAGGCAATCAGCCAATAGGATTGAGTTTGCATTCTATTGGCTGGAACAGCCAATAGAATGCAAGATCAATCCTATTGGCTGATTGGATCAGCCAAAATAGGATTGAACTTCAATCCTATTGGCTGATTGCATCAGCCAATAGGATTTTTCCTTACCTTAATTCCGATTGGCTGATAGAATCCTATCAGCCAATCGGAATTCAAGGGACGCCATCTTGAATGACGTCATTTAAAAGGAACCGTCATTCGCCGGGGTAGTCGTCGATCTGGGATGGATGCTCCGTGTTGGATGTCTTCAAGATGGAGCCGCTCCTTGTCGGATGGATGAAGATAGAAGATGCCGTCTGGATGAAGACTTCTCCTGTCTGGAGGACCTCTTCCTGCCCCAGGATGGATGAAAGACTTCTGCCCCTCTGGAGGACCACTTCTGCCCGGTTGGGTGAAGGACTTCTCAAGGTAGGGTGATCTTCAAGGGGGTAGTGTTAGGTTTTATTAAGGGGGATTTGGGTGGGTTTTAGCGTAGGGTTGGGTGTTGTGGGGTAGTGGGTTGTAATGTTGGGGGGGTATTGTATTTTGTTTTACAGGTAAAAGAGCTGATTACTTTGGGGCAATGCCCCGCAAAAAGCCCTTTTAAGGGCTATTTGTAATTTAGTATAGGGTAGGGATTTTTATTATTTCGGGGGCTTTTTTATTTTATTAGGGGGATTAGATTAGGTGTAATTAGTTTAAAATTCCTGTAATTATTTTATTTTTTTCTGTAATTTAGTGGGGGGTTTTCCGTACTTTAGTATATTTAATTTAATTGTCGTTAATTGTAGTTAATTTATGAAATTATTTTAATTATAGTGTAGTGTTAGGTGCAATTGTAATTTAGGTTAGGTTTTATTTTACAGGTAAATTTGTATTTATTTAACTAGGAAGCTATTAAATAGTTAATAACAATTTTAATAACTATTTGTACCTAGTTAAAATAAATAAAAAGTTGCCTGTAAAATAAAAATAAAATCCTAAGCTAGATACAATGCAACTATTAGTTATATTGTAGCTATCTTAGGGTTTATTTTACAGGTAAGTATTTAGTTTTAAATAGAAATAATTCATTTAATTGTAGTAATTTTATTTAGATTATTTTAAATTATATTTAAATTGGGGGGTTAGGGTTAGACTTAGGTTTAGGGGTTAATATATTTATTATAGTGGCGGCGACGTTGGGGGTGGCAGATTAGGGGTTTAATAATTGTAGGTAGGTGGCAGCGACATTGGGGGCGGCAGAGTAGGGGTTAATAAATCAAATGTAGGGTTCGGCGATGTTGGGGGCAGCAGATTAGGTGTTCATTAGTATAATGTAGGTGGCGGCGGTGTCCGGAGCGGCAGATTAGGGGTTAATAATATAATGCAGGTGTCGGCGATGTCGGGGGCGGCAGATTAGGGGTTAATAAGTGTACGATTAGGGGGTGATTTAGACTTGGGGCTCATGTTAGGGTGTTAGGTGTAAACGTAAATTTTCTTTCCCCATAGGAATCAATTGGGCTGCGTTAGGAGCTGAACGCTGCTTTTTTGCAGGTGCTAGGTTTTTTTTCCTATGGGGAAATCGTGCACTAGCACATTTAGCCAGCTCACCGCTACCGTAAGAACCGCTGGTATTACAGTGAGAAGTGGAGCTAAATTTTGCTCTCCGCTCACTTTTTAGAGGCTAACGCCGAGTTGAAAAAAGACCCATAATACCAGCGTTGTCTGTAGGTGAGTGGTGAGCTGAAACTGCTCGTTAGCACCGCACTCCTGTTACCGCAAAACTCGTAATCTAGGGGTGATTATATTTTATTTTTATTGCTTGCCCCTCCCTCCTTTACACTTAGGTCCTTGTGCAGATCTATTCCCCTACAAACAATCTTCTATTCAATAAGCTTCTTGAAACTTAGTATGGGTTGATTCTGTGTACTGAGATTTGCAGCAGAGTAGTGGCATTAAAGGGGCATTAAAGCAAAGAAAATAAACTTTCATGATTCAGAAAGAACATGCAATTTTTAATAATTTTCCAATTCACTTCTCTTATCTAATTTGCTTTGTTCTCTTGGTACCCATTGTTTAAAAGCATACATAGGTAGGCTCAGAAGCAATGTACTATTGTGAGCTAGCTGCTTGTCAATGTCTCACCCAATGTGTTCAGCTAGACCCCTGTTGAACATTGCTCTCCTTCAACAAATGATACCAAGAGAATAAAACAAATTTGATAGTTGAAGTAAATATGAAAATTGTATGTTCTATCTGAAAACCAGACGTTGTCTTTCATGATTATGTCCCTTTAAGGTTTATTGCTCAACTCTGTATGTTATTAACATTTTGCTGTGAAGATGGGGCATGTTATTTCTGCATACACAAATTCATAGTTCTGAGAACTACAAAACCAACCAATCATATTTGTTAATATGTTCAAGATAGAAAAGTTGCCCAAAATAATCTGACAGAAACCTCTGGGAGGGCATGACATTGTGAATGGATTAATGAATTAATTTACCAAAAAAAAAAATTAACATTACAGCCATGAATATACAGCATCTTGCTATATAATTAAAAACATATCTATATTTCAGGATGCGTCACCTTTAGATTATAATGTTACTTAAATAGGAACTATCTTTAGATAGATTTTTCCTTAAAAAAGCATTATATTTTAAAAATCATATTAAAAATATTTTAAAAAAAAAATCTGATTTAAAGGGACACTGTACCCAAAAAATTATTTCGTGATTCAGATTGAGCATGAAATTTTAAGCAACTTTCTAATTTACTCCTATTATCAAATTTTCTTCATTCTCTGGTATCTTTATTTTGAAATGCAAGAATGTAAGTTTAGATGCCGGCCCATTTTTGGTGAACAACCTGGGTTGTCCTTGCTGATTGGTGGATCAATTCATCCACCAATAAAAAATTACTGTCCAGAGTACTGAAATAAAAAAAAAAGCTTAGATGCCTTCTAAGAAAAAATTGATAATAGGAGTAAATTAGAAAGTTGCTTAAAATTGCATGCTTAGATCTGCATCACGAAAGAAATTTTTTGGGTACTGTGTCCCTTTAAATTAAAAAAAGTATGATTTACATAAAAAAAAATCTCTGGTATAGCTCTTGCCTTAACTGGTTATATTAATTGAGAGCTTTGCAAAAAACAAAATAAAAATGGTAATGGAAAATCCCTTTCTAGTGCAATGCATTGTTTAAATACAGTCTGATTAATAACATTAGTATTTGCATTATATAGACCATTAAAGGTCCTGCATTTATGTTGATACTAGTTTTATTTCATATTGATTGTCTTTATATGTTTGACAATAATTCCCTTTTTATTCCTCTTACATTGATTTGTACAGCAAATTCCTCTCTTTAATTACATGA
This sequence comes from Bombina bombina, assembly GCF_027579735.1. Taxonomy (NCBI): domain Eukaryota; kingdom Metazoa; phylum Chordata; class Amphibia; order Anura; family Bombinatoridae; genus Bombina; species Bombina bombina. Next base: position 521,976,262 of record NC_069503.1, read on the forward strand.
CTTTGCCTATGTATGGAATCATATGTGTTGTAAGGCTATGTATTGCTACTTTAGGATGGACTAATACATGCAAGTTTGTTTATCTGTATGGCATGCCTAACAGCAACTGATTAAAGGGGACAGTTTAGTCCCGAAATTAAACTTTCATGATTCAGATAGGGCATGCAATTGTAAACAACTTTCCAATTTACTTTTATCATCAAATTTGCTTTGTTCCCTTGGTGGTGTTTTTGAAAAGCTAAACCTAGGTAGCCTCAAACTGATTTCTAAACTGTTGAAAACCGCCTCCTAGCTTGGAGCATTTTGAAAGTTTTTCACAGTTAGACAGTACTAGTTCATGTGTGCCATATATATAACATTGTGCTCACTCCCGTGGAGTTATTTAGGAGTCTGCACTGGTTGGCTAAACTGCATGTCTGTCAAAAACACTGAGATAAGGGGGCAGTCTGCAGAGGCTTAGATACAAGGTAATCACAGAGGTAAAAAGTATATTTTTATAAACGTGTTGGTTATGCAAAACTGGGGAATGGGCAATAAAGGGATTATCTATCTTTTTAAACAATACAATTCTGGTGTAGACTGTCCTTTAAGCTTTGGACAATATACTAACCTGCATGTAACTACTATATAAACCGGAGAAGCATAATTGCATAAGGTTTATGCTGTTGAAGGACAAACTAATCTTTGGCAAGTCTGCCTGTATTTAGACAAGAATAGACTGATCTATGGACATTGTAGGAATTTATGTACAAAGCACCCTAATGCACTCTTAGTAAATGAATTGAACTGTTAGGTTAGGCAATCCAGGAAAGGCAATCCAGGAAGAGGAATGAAATGAGCAGACTTGGAGAATCGGTCCACCACTACCCAAATTGTCGTATTTCCAGCAGAAACAGGAAGATCCGTAACAAAGTCCATGGATATATGGGACCAAGGGTAATGAGGGACAGGAAGGGGTTGTAACAATCCAAAGGGTTGTTTATTAGATGCACAAGAGCTACAAGCGGCAATTGTACTCCTTAACGTCCCTCCTCATGGTGGACCACCAAACATGCTGCTTAAGTCTCCACAGAGTATTGGTTACTCCAGGATGACCTTCCGATATATTGTTGTGAGCCCAACGTAAAAGCCTAAGATGTAATTTACTGGGTACATACAGGATCCAGAAGGAAGTTTGTAAAAAGACGTACCTGGTTTTGAGCTGAACGTAAGGCCTGTACAGGAAAATAGGATACTTGAGCCAGAACTCTGACAGGACATAGTATGGGTTCTGAATCCAGTTGAGTAGGTTCTGTAGACTGAAATTGCCTGGATAATGCATCTGCCTTGGAATTCTTGGAAACCAGGAACATAGGAAAGTACAAAATTGAACCTGGAAAAGAACAAGGCCCACCGAGCCTGACGAGGATTGAGGTGTTTAGCTGTATGGAGGTACAGGAGATTCTTGTGGTCTGTAAGAATGAAAAACGGTTGACTAGTACCCTCTAACAATGTCTCCACTCATCCAAAGCAAGTTTTATAGCCAATAGTTCTTTATTGCCCACATCATAGGTTTAACTCGGCGAGGATTGAACTTCTTTGAAAAGAACGCCACCAGATGTATATTACTGGTAGTCGGATTTCGTTGAGAGGAGAACAGCTCCAGCAGCAATAGAAGAAGCATCTACCTCCAGGATAAATTGGAGATCAGGAATGGGATGATTAAGAAGAGGTGCCGAAGAAAATGCAGATTTCAGAGTTTCAAAAGCCCGTACTGCCGAAGTAGACCAGTTCCTACAATCTTAACCCTTCTTCGGTAAGAAAAGTGAGGAGGAGACGTGATGTTAAGCAAAGTTCTTTATAAACTTTCTATAGTAATTGGCAAAGCCAAAAAACCTCTGCAGGGGACCTGAGGGTGGTTGTCTGGGCCAGTCCTTGATTGCCGAAAGTTTAGCAGGAATCCATCTCAAATCCAGATTCATAAATAATATACCCCAAGAAGGGAATGGAACTCTGATGAAAGAGCATTTCTCTAATTTAGCGAAAAGGGAGTTATCACGTAATCTTTGAAGCACAAGGTTTTTACATGGTGTACATGTTCCTGAAATGTTCTGAATAGATCAGAATGTCAATGAGATAAATTATAACAAATTGGTTTAAATAATCTTGGAAGATTTCATTAACAAAGTACTGGAACACTGCTGGTGCAGTTGCACAATCCAAAAGGCATTACAAGATACTCGTAGTGACCAAATCTGGTGTTAAATGCTGTCTTTCATTAGTCTCCATTACGAATTCTGACCAAATTGTAGGCCCCACGAAGATCCAATTTAGAGAAAATAGAAGCACCTTGCAGACGATCAAATAGCTCAGGATGAGCGGAAGAGGATAACTGTTTTTGACAGTAATCTGATTCAAGGCTCGATAATCTATACAGGGACGAAGCCCTGCCATCTTTCTTTACAATGAAGAAAAACCCTGCTCCCACCGGTGAAGATGAAGGATGAATAAACCCTCTGGCTAAGTTGTCCTTAATGTATTCTTCAAGAGAAATATTTTCTTGACGAGGAGAGAGGGATAGGGTCCTCCCTTTAGGTAGAGGTGCCCCGGACTAAACAGATCAATCGGGACAGCCGAAAATCCGGTGAGGAGGTAACGTTTCAGCCTCCTTTTAGAAAAAACATCACAGAAGGCATGATAGTGATGAGGCAAAGAATCAGGAACATCCAAAAGAGCCACGACAGGACTGGACGGTTTGGAAGGATTTTGCAGACAATGTTTAAAACAGGTAGTTCCCCAGGAAATAAGCTCTCCTTTAGACCAGGAGAATACTGGATCATGAAGCTGCAACCACGGTAACCCCAAAATTAATGGTATGTGGGGGAAGAGATGACATCAAAATGAATAATTTCAGAGTAGAGTATGCCCACAGACAAAAGAAGAGGTATAGTAGAATGTTGAATGATTCAGATCCCAAGAGGGCTGCCCACGAACTGTAGTTTACCTTGATTAATTGTTTCTTGGCTAGAAGAGGAATCCTGAGAGAGTTAACAAAACTTGAATAAATGAACACTCCAGCAGCTCAGAGTCGAGAGCTTGAGCTTCAAACTTGGTATTACCAAAAGTGATGGTAACAGGAACAAAGAGTTTAGGAGTTGAGGGATGTCATAGGATTCTGGCTTAACTCTGTCCCTTGATCATTAATTAAGCCTTGGCTTTTACTGGCCGGATGGGACATTCCTTGAGTAAGTGACTTTTGGTGCCACAATACAAACATAACCCAAGGGTATGCCTTCTATGGCGTTCAGCTTCTGTCAACTTAATAGCTCCTACTTCCATGGGTTCTACAGACTCAGAAGACTGGGAGTTGTTATTAGAAAGACTTGTGGTATGAATAGGCGGACGGTAAGTAGGTCTAGAAAAAGGTCTCCGATTCCGGTCTCTCTCCTGTAGGCGTTCTGAATGCTGGGCGTCGAGATTAATACATAAATTGATAAGATCCTCAAGAGAGTCAGGAAGTTCACGAAACACAAGTTCATCCTTTAAGTGTTCGCAAAGTCCTTTGCGAAAAGCTGCCCGTAAGGCTCCATGATTCCAATCAGTTTCTGCGGCTAAAGTCCTGAACTCAATAGCATATTGAGCTACAGAAAGGGACCCTTGTCTAAAATCCAACAGCCCTGCCTCAGCAGCAGCTGACCTCCCAGGCTTGTCAAAAACAGAGGAAAAAATAGACACAAATAACTCCACATCCTGAAGAAGAGGATTGTCTTTCTCCAAAAGAGAAGAGAAGATACCCAGGCCAAAGCCTTACCCTTCATGAGGGAAATAATAAAGGTGATCTTGGAAGAAGAATTGACAAATACTTGAGGATTGTTTCTGAAGTGTAAACGACACTGATTAAGGAATCCATGGCATTCTTCCGGATTTCCGTCATACTTATCAGGAAGAGGAAGTCTAGGAATATATTGTCCCACCGGCTGAGGTGAATTATAAACAGCATTGGAACTGGCAGCAGCTGCAGCGGGAGTAGCTGTAGCTTGAGAAGGAGCAGAGAGGTTATGTAGCAGAGCAGTAATCTGGTCAAGCTTGGAATCCAATGACTACAAATGTGCAGAATGATTACCAAGAAGTTGTCCTTGAAGAGCCACAGCCCTGGATAGCTCATCGAGGTCCATATTATGGCCCGTTTGTTATGTCAGGTTAGGTAATGTCCAGAAGAAGACCCAAATGCTAGGGAGAACTAAAATAACACCCTAGCACTCTGAGTTTAATCCAGGACGTGACCCACGAACTATATGAGCTTTAGTACTGGTTTTGATATAGCATCTTATAAGTCTGTCTGTAATTTTTATTACATAAAGGGGTATCTAGGTTTTTAGTCATAGTAGGACTCTTTCGGATGCACTGCTTTATAAGTGTATTTGACAAAATAAATTGTATTTTTTTTAATTTAAGAAGAGTGCTGAAGTCCCTTACTTTTTAAAGAGAACCAAGGTCAAGAATAAAGTTTTATTTTTCTATTATGAATATTTTGCATTTAGATTATAAAGGTCTGTACTAGTTGTTAACTGAACTGAAATTGCAGTAAAAGTGTTATTAACTAGATCTAGGCATAATTTCACATTAGATAAATTGGTATAGATATATATTTTGCAAAAAGAAGCAAACATATATATACAGAAATATATATTTAAAAAGAAAAAGAATATTTTCTTCTATGCGAAGAACATCGGAATGTAAAATATTCATAACTACTTTCAGGTTTAGTGCTGTAGGTCTAACATGTTGGGTCTATTCGCAATCTAGATGGACAAGAAGTTAACGTGGTTGCATTATCCGAAGTCCTGAAGTTACTCCACCACTTGTAAAGAGGCCCTATATTTGCTAGTTAAATAAATCCTCCAATCATTATTATCAGTGGCATCATTGGGGGGTCAGAGGCATTACCCCTCTCAGCACAATGGCTGGTTATCCCTCTGTGATCCCCATGCTTTCTAAACCACTATTGACATCACACAAAAGTCCCAGCACCCCAAAGTACACAGTGGTGAACTAAGAGGAGTAAAAATTGAAAAGTTTATTCAAAATCAAGCTACAAGCATAAATCCAACACAGGGAGTGTGTTCATAAAAACAACAGGAAAAATGGGGACCATGGCCCCTCCGTATCAGGCTCATTTCCTGCTGACAGGCACTTGATCACTGATGTTTTCCAACCACTACTCTGCTTATGTTTCCCCATCCTCTCCCAGTCTCAAATATGCATGTTCCAGCCACTCCTATGGCACACCCAATCGCAACACACCCAGTCCTAGAGTAGAAAGGTGAAAACAGGCACTTCACAGAGGTGCCAAGTAAAATACAATTTATTGTATACAAATAAATAAAAAAAACAAGAAGTCCAAAAAGTGCACAAACATAGAACATGAGGACAGGCAGACAAGACGTCTGACGCGTTTCGCGCCCCGTACAGGTGCTTACTCATAGACGTCTATGTTATTAATCATTCTACCACTGCTAGGGCACTCCGAGAAGAGTTTGGAATTCTGGGTGACCTTTGTCCTACGAATTTACTTCTGCCTGGGGTTTCCGTTGTGCTGGAGATGCTGAGGACCGTTCCTTGACTGTCTGCCAGTCCTAGAGTGCTCTGCTGTTACTATGTGATCATTTTCCTTCCATTTTAACTTTTCAACTACATTTATTACACTATATCCTTTATAAAATAATTTGTTTTTAAAAACTAAGCACTGAATTATTAAGCTCTGAATCGAGCTTGATGCCACTTGTTTCCGCTGCTCCATAACTTGTCCACCTGCTCTGGGTCGGCGGGCAGAAATCAACCCGATCGAATATGATCAGGTTGATTGACAGCCCCTGCTAGCGCCAAGGATGGTATTGCACAAGCAGTCCTGGTAAACTGCTTGTGCAATGATAAATGCCGACAGCACATGCTGTCAGCATTTATCGATGTGCAGCGGACATGATACGCTACATTGTATCATGTCCGCTCGCACTTTAATAAATATGCCCCTTATTCTTTAAAAACCTGATTTATATGTATAGAGAGAGATTACTTGTGATTGAATTCATCCCTAAAGCAATGTGTCCCCTGTGGGGGGGGGGGGGGGGCTTCTTTTCTTTTTATGTACGTTTGGGAGGATATTAAAAAAAACTGGCAACTTTTGGGTATTTTCTATGCTTAGAACTCAATACCGTCTTATTTGGATGCTTAAAGGGACAGACTTGTCAACATTAAACATGATTCAGATAGGACATGTACTTTTAAACAACTTTTCAATTTACTTTTAACACCAAATGTTCTGTGTTCTCTTGGTATTCTTTGTTGTAAGCTAAACCTAGTTAGGTTTATATGTTAATTTCTTAGCCCTTAAAGGCCGCCTCTTTTCTGAATGCATTTGACAGTTTTTCACAGCTAGTGGGCATTAGTTCATGTGCGCCACACAGTTAACATTGTGCTCATGTCCGTGGCGTTACTTATGAGAGGGCTCTGATTGGTTAAAATGCAAGTCTATCAAAAGAACTGAAATAAGGGGGCAATCTGCAGAGACTTAGATACAAGGTAATCACAGATGTATAAAGTATATTTACATAACCGTGTTGGTTATGCAAAACTGGGGAATAGGTAAGAAAAAGGATTATCTATCTTTTTAAAATATAAAAATTCTGGAGTAGACTGTCCCTTTAAAGACCTTTTTTTTCCCAAAAAGATATGGATAACTTTGGGGTCATATAGCTACATTTTTACATAGATATGTTCATGTGATATTTTGTTTTCAGATTTTACAGAAATGCGGCATCAGTTTCAAGTAGTTTAGGATTTGGGTAACGTCCTTTTAAGCAACAAACAAAGGAATTGATGTATTTGTTTAATATGCTTGCTCTTTGAACTAATATTTAATAGAAGTGCCTTTTGCATTTTAGCACTATTTCCGTTTGGATAGATCTCACTCTTGGAATTCATGCCACTTACAGAAGATCCAGCACAGTAAAACTGTAAGGGTATTTCTTGTGTACAGTCATCTTTAGATTATTCCCCCAATTTCTAGATGCTTTCAGAATCATTGTAGAACAGTGATATTTCTTTACCACAAAAATCTGTTTCGATACCAAAAAGATTAAGTATGCCATCTACACAGATTAATAGGTTTCCAAAGTTATCTTCATAACTGAGCAGGGGATTACAGAAACCAAAGGGCATCACAAGATATTTATAGTGACAATTGGACAATTTGTATGCTTCCTTTTATTACATTCAGAAGTGTGAACCACATTATGAACCCCTTAGATCTGATTTTTGTAAATATACAGCCATTCTTGATATGATCCAATAATACAGATATTAATGGTAATGTATAATGGTTTTAATTTTAATGGCATTAAGAACTCAACACAGGGATTGAGGACCACATTTACTACTCAAAATAAGATTCTGGCTCATGTAGGAAAGTGGATGGCTAATGACATTTAATTAATTGCTGTAGATGTTCTAGACTGATGAGGATATTTTCATGTATTTAATAGGAGGAGTCCAAGTAAAAGGTCTATAGTGCAGTTATAGTTCTAAATAGGAACATCATCCAGTTGCTCTAGTCTTGCCATTCTAGCCCAAAGCTTCTAGAGTATACACAAAACAAGCTGTAAGATGTACCTGTTGCTACCATAATTTCTTGAAGTTCATTTAAATTTACCTTATTCCTTTTGGCACACTCCCAGATAAACTTTTCCCTTCTCGATCCTGACATTTGCAGTGTCCTGGTTGTGCTACAGTTCCTCTAAATCATAATAAGGATAGTTTCAAAGTGTTTTTCTTAACCATGTAATCCCTTTAGAATTATTTTATATCCCTTGATTGATTTGTATTTTTTGCACAGTAACATATTTTGTCAGATTTTTGTGGACCCAACAATATGCAACCAATAAATCTTCTAGGTAAAAAGATTAATATTGTTGATATAAGACAATGACCAACCCTTAACAATACCATTCATTAACTCATATTTTAGCCTTTTCATTGTTTTTATAGTGCTAAAGAATTTGGTTACAAGATGAAAAGTTTAAAAGCATCTGGCATGATTTGTCTTCATTTGACGTAAGGATTCAAATTAACAGAACCTACAAATTCAATAAGGGTATATTCCAGATATATAACAAGTGGGTGAAATAATTATGTATGTAGTAGGAACAAGTTCATAATGGAAATCCCCTAATCAGTGGCACAGGAATAATACTTCTATTTAGCTAAGCAGATGGTTCATAGTGCAATATTGCAGTAGAGTCCCACCCCCAGAACGCACCTGCTGTCAAAATATATATTTCTGCATTCATTTGAGGAAGTTTTAGAGTTGTTCTTGACTTTCATTTTTTTGCTGTAAAGTCTGACTCCACTGGTCTGCTGCCATGCTTCACTTAATGGCTTAAACCAGTGGCGTCACTTTAATTTATGGAAAATGAGGAACTTCCCCTTTACCCCTTATATGTAAAAAAAAAATATTGTATTGCGGCTGACATTGGTAGTGGGAAAGATACGGGGGGATTATAAGGGATTATATTCAAGAATATATTAGTGATTTTTAAAAAAAAATTAAATCAGAGTTCAAATCAGCATGGTTTATGAGAAATAGATCATATTAAACTAATCTAATTATATTATATGAAACAGTAAGTAAGATTATAGATAAAAGTGAATCAGTCGATGGATATACTTGGATTTTGCAAAGGCTTTTGACACAGTGCCACATGAGAGATTATTGTACAAAATTAAGGAACTGAGAATAATTGAAAATGTAAGATCAAGGACAAATAACTGGATAAAACACAGAGAGAAACTAAATAGATCATACTCAGATTGTACAAAAGTAATGAGTGGGGTCACCCAACAGCTTGCTCTTTATAATATTTTTTATAAATGACTTGGTGGAAGGATTAAAGGATTAATAAGTAATATCGCTATTTTTCCGGATAAATAAATCAGAGCAGGCAATAATTGCTCTGCAAGGGGATTTACAAAAATTGGAACTATGGACTGGTAAATGGGAAATTAATTTTAAAACTGGTAAAACAAATATTCTAAATTTTGGAAGCAAACAAATATGCAGACAACTTTTTATTTAAATGGGATTAGATTTAGAAAAAAAGAAGAGAAAAAAGATTTAGGCGTACTTATAGAGAAGCTAAAAATGCAAGTCAGTGGCTTCTAACGCAAATAAATTACTAGCATGTATTAATAGAGGCATAGATGAAAGGGATGAAAGATTAATTCTTTAAATCCCTCCCACTTTCCATGATCCTCAGTCATACATATAGCCAGAAGATGAGGAAAAAGCAGGAAAGATAAAGTGTGGCAAATAAGTGCAAAAGAAGAACTGCTGCCACCAGAACAAAATGAAAGGGTGGAGTTTGGGGACTCTCAACATCATGAAATTAATTAATTTACCAAGTTAATATTAATTTATTTTTTTAATCAGATGGTGAGGGGCCATGAGTAACCATGTGTGGGTGTCAATCCCCAAGCAGTGAAGTCCATGAGACCACTGAAAAATAGAAGAGGACAAGCAGTGAAGGCAAGATGCTACTTATCAGACACTACAGCTCCCAGAACTTTACTTCTAAAAGCTGCCTCAGAAGAAGCATACAAAGTGATACAACTCAAAAAAATGTGTAAAGAAGACCAAGTAGCTGCCTTACAAATGTGATCAATAGAAGCCTCATTACAAAAGGCCCAAGAAATAGCAATTGCTACTGTGGAATGAGTAGTAAAGCGCTCAGGGAGAGTTTTCCCCACAACCAAACAAATGTATGAATTAAAGCTTTAAGCCAAGCTGCTAAAGTAGCAACCATAGCTTTCTGACCTTTGCAAGGCCCAAAAAAATTAATAAAAGAGAAAATAGAAAGTCTGAAATGTTTTGTGGCTTCCACATAATATTTGAGTGCTCTCACAACATCCAAATTATGGAAAAGATCATTGCATATGTTCAAAAGGAGGAGTTAAAAGAACCCTCAAAACCAGATTCCAAGGATGGACAAATAACTGGTTCAATTCTAATCAGAGCCTAAACAAAGCCCTGAAAGTCAGGAATTTTAGCAATTTTTTTAAAAAACAAAAAAGAGGCAAACATTTGACCCTTTAGTGAACTAGTTAATAAAACTTTATCTAGACCTTTCTGCAGGAACCCAAGATCTGTACAAATTCTAAACAAATTCCAACAATAACCTTTGCAAGACCACCACACAAAAAATGTTTACCAGTCCTTATAAAAAATACATTTGGTAACATATTTCCTAGCCTGAATCAAAGTATCAATAACCTTGTCAGATAAACTTCTCTGAGACTGAATGAAGAATTTAATTGCTATGCCATCAAATTCAGAGTTTTGAGATCTTGATAAAAGAAAGGGCCTTAAGAGAGAAGATCCTTTCTTAGAGGAAGACTCCAAGCCAGGCATGAGGACATCTGAACCAGATCTTCAAAGCAAATCCTGTGCATCCACACTGGACCAATCAGAATTGCTGAGACTTGATTCTGGTTATTACACTGGATAGCAACACAAATGGAGTAAAACATTTAAATCAGGTTGAATGACCACTAGAGCATCTATCAGGTCCCAAGACCTGTCACAATAATGAGGCAGTTTGTGATTCAAATGAGAGACAATGAGCTCTATCTATGGCAGACCCCAAGGTCTCACAATTTAGTTAGAAACTTCTTGATTCAGAAACCCTTCCCCTGGGTACTGGCAACTGAGAAAATCTGCCTGCCAGTTGTTCACACCCTGATTGTGAATTGCACAAATCATGCAATGATTGTGTCCTGCCATTCTGATGAGGGGACCTTACAGTTCCATCCTGATGATTGACATAATGAACTACCGTGACATTGTCTGTCTAAAATCTCAGAAGATTTCCAGAATATTTACTGGTAACCCCACCCTCTAAGGAAACTAAACTGCCTGCATTCTCCAAGACCACCAGACTGCACCCCAACCTAACATCCTGGCATCTGTGGAGATTACTACCCACACTGGTTAAATAAAGGAGGCTCCCTGAACCAAGGACTGGTGAGTCTGCCACTAAGTCAGGGAGTGTATTGTCCTGTGATCTAACAGAATCCTCTGAGATCCTTATGGTTCCCATACCATTGATGCATCAACTACAATTGATGGGCCCGAAGATGAAGTCTGGCAAATGGAACTGCATCTGAGGTAGCCACAATGAAACCCACAACGTCCATGCATTGAGCAAAAGAAGGGAGAGGAGTCAGCTGCAGAAGAGTACAGGCCTGTTGCAGCTTCAGTCTGCCCTGATCTGTCAGAGACAAAAGCATACTCAAGGATTATGAACACCAGAAGGAGATTTTTGGAAGATTTATTTTCCAACCGTGACTCTAAAACAACTGAAGTACCTTTTTAGTGTGAGACACATCCAGATGAAAAGAGAGAGCATAGACCAGAATGTCATCCAAGTAAGGAAATACAGAAATTCCTTTATCTCGAGCAACAGACTCCCAGCACTTTTAAAAAAAAAACTCTGGGACCTGTAGCCAGATTTAAAAGGAGGGCCATAAACTAATAATGTTTGTCTATAAAAGCAAATTTTAGAAAATTGACATGATCCCTGTGAATAGGGATATGCAAATAAGCAGCTTTTAAGTCTATGGTAGACATAAACTGACCCTCCTGCACTAAAGGAATTAAAGTGTGAATTGTCTCCATCTGGAAAGAAAGACCTTTCAGGAATTTGTTCTATATTTTGAGATCCAAAACAGGCTGAAAAGTACCCTTGTTCTTTGGTACTGGAGAAATCACTCCCATTTTTTCCAAATCTTTCACACAAGCCAAGAAAGCTTGGGCCTTTAAAGGATCTCAAGGCACTCGGGACAGAAATCTTCCGCAAGGAGGCTGTGAACGAAAGCTTATTTTATACCCCAGGGAAATTATTTTGCAATACCCAGGGATCCTAAACAGATCTCTCCCAAGCCTCCCAAAAGAGATTCAATCTACCCCCACTGGTGCTTTATGCTGTCTTGGTAGACTTCTTGGACTGTTTGTTTTTGGACCAAACGATAATTGGACTTCCTTGAGGATTTGGAGTAGCCAGAGGGGGAATCTTTATGAGCCTTAGGTTGCTGAAAGATACAAAAATGCCCTGCAGATCTAAGCTTACCTTTAGATTTCTTATCCTGTTGCAGAAAAGCTCCATTACCCTTAGTGCCTTGATGCAACAGAAGGGAAACATAGATTTAAACTTGGTAGATGGAACAAAATGAATATCTGCCTTCTGTCATGCCTTAGAAATAAGTTCAGAAACTTTATCAGGCACAAGAAAAGAGAAAAGCTGACGGACCAGAGGCCTGAGCTTCACTAGTTTGCTCCATAGTACCAGTAAGGAAATAGATTAATTATCAGAGATAGATTGAAGCAAATAAGCAGTATAAAGCACACAAATAGTTAACCCTGAAGGGAAAAAAAGGCACAATGTAAAACTGATTATTCAAGAGGGAAACAGTAACAATAATAATAATAAGGTACTGTCAAATAAAAGCTTGAAAACGGTGCAAAAACAAAAGGTACTGTCAAATAAGGGCTTGAAAACGGTGCAAAAACAATTAAAGGCTTACATAGCAAATAACACAGCACATAAAGGGTTAAATAACAACTTGTACCCCAAATGTAAAACCAAGCTCTGTTGATCAGAGTGCCTTACCACCTCCACCGGTCCTGAGAGTCTTCCTTACATGCTAAATTATGTTACAGGAACTGGAAAGGATTTACAGAAAAAGCATGCTTTTAAAACTGTTAACCCTTAGCTAACCTGAGATATTAGTAATCGCTAAAGCCAAAAACCCAAAGGGAGCAAGAATACATTAAGCACAGGTGAAGGAAAATATACTGTGTACAGCTCAGAAGCAACTTATGAGCACTCTTAGCCGACCACGCTAAATTTAAAGCAACAGTGACCTTAAAAATCAAAGTTTTTTAAAAATGCCCAAATATGCTATAAACTGCAAGTATAAGGTATATGGTGTACAAATATATGTCCTTGTATTATGTGAAGCATATGAACATGTTCATACCAATAGTTTGTGGGCTATGAAGGTGCAAGTACTTATCGCTGAACTCTTTCGTCCATTTTGCTTAACTCAGCTGCAACAACTTTGCTTCCAGTAGACAAGCCCTTCCTAGGTAGTGCAAGTTCCCATTTCACCTGGGAGGCCTGTGAAATTTCTCACTGAGAAAAGACTTTTAATTTCCTGGCTGATAATTCCTTGTCTGCCCCTCTGAACGACAGGTTACTGTGAGGAGGAACTGGGCCTCCAATTGGTTAGATTATCCCCTTTCAACAATGAGTAGATCTGCACTTCACTTTTATCTCATTCCTCATCAAGGAGGTAAACAAAAATGACTGAGGATCATGGGAAGTGGGAGGGATTTATAGCTCTTGTGTGTTGGGGTATCCTTTGCCTCCTCCTAGTGGTTTGGAGGGGAATTTCCCACACGTGATAACTCGTAGACTCTCACCAGAATTCAGGGATATAATTGCTTGTGTTAAATGGGTTGACTTTCTATTTGTAATGTGCCAACCAATTAATGTACATTTAATACACATCATTGCGATGCCGGCACATCATCCATACTTTAGCATTTTTGTACTAGTATGACAATTCAATGATTATTATTTATTGTGCAAGCATTAGTACGTTGAGCAAGGTGCGATATCATGTAGGATTGCACATATGATTTCTATAAGGGCCCGTACTAAAATTATTCCTGTGAGATAATGCAAATTCATAATGCCGCTCTAGCACTGCCTCTAAGGTAGTGAAGTTTTTAGTTTAGTTCTTTGCTATATTAGTTTATTTATATATATTAGACATGTGCATTAGTTTAGCTACAAATGCATATTGGTAACAAAAATACAGATATATTCATTTTCACGAAACAAAAGAAGGTTCTATAGCGCAGGCTCTGGGATCTACTGCACTAAGCTTCCAATTAGCGTGGCCCTAACTCTATGAAGAAGGGTCAGAATTAGCATGGCTCCCCCAGCGCTTTAGGTAAGTGTAAGTCTACAGGTGACAGAAAAGTAATATTTACATTGTTTTATCGAAAAGGAATGTAAATGTTACCAAATATTTAGTATTTGTTTTGTTTTAAACAAAACGAACACTGAAATTAATTATTCGCTCATTCACTAGTCTAATACATATAAACACACACCCTTAATCATTTCCCTTTCTGGCACCATCTCTATAATGGATCCTGGTGAGACCATGGGACCCACGCAGTGCTTAAAGGGATATGATACCCAAAAATGTTCTTTTGTGATTCAGACAAAACATAACATTTTAAAAAAGTTTCCATTTGACTTCTAACACATTTGCTTCGTTCCCATGATATTCTGTGTTAAACAGATACCTTGGTAGGCATCTGGAGCACGACATGGCAGGAATGATAACATTCTTGCAAAACTTCTGTCATATAGTGCTCCAGAAATGGGCTGGCTCCTAAGCATGCATACCTGTTTAAAAATTTTTTTGGGGTTTCATATCCCTTTAACAGAGGTAACACATAGGCAGAATATGGTTGCCTTAAATAATATGAACGTGCGCAAGTCACTTTTATACATCTATGTATCTCTTTTACGTTTAGGATGCAAAGCAATGATTGGGTTTAGACTGTAGTGGAAGGAGTGTTAGGGTGTAATTTTATTCTCAGACCCAGGCAGCACATTATCAGTGCAATTCCTTGTGCCAGCCCTGTCTCTTTCTACCCCCCGTGCCATATACACATACCTTATCACTAAGGTGACCATATTGCCGCTTTAAAAAGGGACACATATGAAAAATACATATCAGGGCTGTTTCAGGGCTTTTTAAAGAAATGTTTTGTATAAAAACCCTGACATATGTATTTTTCATATGTGTCCCTTTTTAAAGCGGCAATATGGTCCCCCTACTTTTCACTAAACGCCTTCCTCAACACTTTGTTTTTCATTTTCTTTTACTTTGTTCCCCATTCATTAATCCTTGTTTCATTAGTTTCTATATTTTAAGTAGTTTTCTTTTCAATTATAATATATATTTGTAAGCACAATAGAAATGGGTAATAATTACTAGAAGATTTTAAAAATTTCACTAAAAGTGAAAGCGACATTTAAGATTGTACACCAGTGCAAAACGTAAAAGACAATGCTTAAAGGGACATTAACGTCAAAATTAAACTTTCATGATTCAGATAGAGCATGCTATTTTAAACAACTTTCCAATTTACTTCTATTATCAAATTTGCATTTTTTTCTCTTGACATTCTTTGTTAAAGACTAAACCTAGGTAGGCTGAAAGGCGCTTAGGAGCGTGCTCATGTCTCTAGCAGCAGTGTTTGTAACTTGGTGTAACATTACTATGAACAATGTTGCAAACACTGTTGCCAGACGTCTTACAACACATGCACGCTGCTAAAATTAGGATTACTATAAAAAAAAAAAGGATACCAAGAGAAATTGATAATAGGAGTAAATTTGAAAGTTGTTTAAAATGTCATGTTCTAGCCACTCAATTTAAGTTTAATATTAACTTTACTGCCCCTTTAATACAAGTCAAATTAATGTGCTACTACAGGATTGCTATTTCCTTAGAAAGCATAGAATGTACTGTATGTATATGCAGATAAAAAATGCTTTGGGTAAACAATTGAATCAACTTGTAATACCAGGAAAAAAAATACTACATTATAAACTGTGCTTGGTTGTAAATCTAGCCCATAAGATGTTGCAACAAGTCAATACCACATTCTGCAGATCACTCTTTTTTTCTGTAAAAACATGTCTTTTGTCTGAAAATAACACAATTTAAACTTCAGAGATCCTTGGAGTTTTTCTTGCAGTATTGTGTTTGTCTAAAATGTCCCTTTTTTGTGCCTGCTTTACAGCTAGTCGTTTATTGCAAACATTTCATCTCTTCCAGATGATTTAACCATTATCTTTCTCCAACTCATGTACTTTAGAGTCATCCAGTTAAATAATAGATGCTGTGAATTTGTACAGCTATTACAACCTGAATGTGTCCACATAAAGTGCTGCTCTAAAAAACAGTCATAGTGAAACAACTACAGGAGAGGATACTAGTGTCAATGAACTGTTAACTCATTATTTGCTATTACTATGATTGATTTAGGAGTTTGGTCCCTCAGCATCAGTTGTAACATGTCAGTAGTTTCCAGTGACAATCTCAGTGGGAGGAGATAGTGCTGGTTTCTATTCTCACATACTCATTTCTGCATTAGGAGATGTGTGAAGTCTGGACAAAGTGCTGCCACGGGCAGATAAACAAGGACAACTAAAAGCTTGTTTTTTTTTTTATTTTTTATTATTGTTTATTTTATTTTTTGTGGGGATCGTTTGGAAATAGCTACTGCTTGAGGAATATCTGTTTGACATAAAATGACTGAACCCAGCACTAGAAAAGAAGGTTTTAAAAAATGCAGGAGTGCCACTTTCAGCATTGATGGATTTAGCTTTACAATAGGTAAGAACTTTTTTTATTATTATTTGCAGACCTATAGTTGACACGTGTGCAAGATATTAATCTTATATTCTTCTCTGCATGCAAATAGACTGGCATTGGCACGTGTAGAATACTTTAAAAACTACCCAACACTATGTAAATATCTATTGATGGCACATTTTTATTTCCTTTTATTTCATCTCTAAAGGTTAGAAATACCATTAGTAAGCTCTAGTGAACTTTTTCTTCAACACAGTCATCTTTTATCTTCCCATATTTTTTTTCTGATGGGAAATTATTTAATTTGACTAAACATTATTGTTAGCATTCCCACCTGCCTCGCAGCTTCCAAGACACACATGTTTTGATTAATTGGGGTGCTGGCATCATCTGTCAGATGTATATTTAAATTGCATGCTAATTTCTGAGAGCTCATTAGGCTCCTGATAAGGTGCCATCCTTAGAGAGGCTGTATTATGTTGTATTCTGCAAAATATGAACTTATTGTCAGATAGATTTTTGTTGTTGTTATCTACAGGATGACATTGAACAGATTTCAACCCCATTAATAGTGTATGCAACTCAGTAGGAGAAATGTAGACTGAAATATGTATAGTGAATAATATTTCAAATGTGAGATCAGTCTGGGGAATATTTTAATTATTTAATATTACTTTGCACGATTCATGGTTCAATGGAATTTTCCTGTTTAAATTTAGACTTTATAAAATAAGATAAGATCCACTGTTTTTTTTCTGCAGTCACACATTCCCTAATGTGATTAAAGAGACAGTAAATACTTTTGTAATTACAATATTCTTACTGCAAGTTTTCCAAAAGATGAACATATCAGCACAGTCTGAACTATATTAGAAATGATTAACACCTTGCTTGCTGCAATTGTTTTTCGTTGGTCAGAACTCCACCCATTAGTTTCCTTATATGGAGCAGGCAATCTGGGCTTGAGTTTTGAGATGGCAGGGGGTTGCTACTGTCATTGTGTTAACAAAGTCTCCTTTGTTTGGCTTCAACAGCAATAACATAACAAGCTGCAAATTAGGAACACATATGTGGTAGTGTTAGGCTTATGAACCTTGCCATGTTCTTTATCTATTTCAGGACTGGACAATCCACAATTTGTAGATGTAAATTACATAAAACGGGGGCAAAATAAACAATGAAAGTATATTGGCAATGTTTTTTACTATGCATAATTAAAATATGCATTTTCATTTAAAACTTAAAAACGTTTATTATCCCTTTAAGCCATGTATAGCATTGTAAACATGTACAAATTTGACACAAATTTATTGGTTAAAAGCGTATCATTGAAATTTTCTAGTGCAATAAAATCATTATCCACAAGTTGTCTCAGTAATTCTGATAGTCTATTGTGAGAGTGATCTTCATTGAGCTGCATGAGTCTAGTTTTATTCATTTGACAGGTGTGAGATAATAAATGATGAGCAAATTGAATGTTATCTTTAAATTAGCTGTTGTAAAGGTGCCAAACACAAAGACATCAGTCTTAATAGCAGCCATCAATTATGACAGCTGGTGTGGTTGTGTGATGCACTTTGCTAGGAGTAATATTATTATTGGTTATCTACTTATATATGTATATATATATATATATATATATATATATAGAGAGAGAGAGAGAGAGAGAGAGAGAGAGAGAGAGAGAGAGAGAGAGAGAGAGAGAGAGAGAGAGAGAGAGAGAGAGAGAGAGAGAGAGAGAGAGAGAGAGAGAGAGAGAGAGAGAGAGAGAGAGAGTTGTGAAGGATTCTACCCCATTGGGCTCTGTTTTAACATAATGATTCAAATTACATTGATATTTTTCTAATGTATTTGATGTAAACTCACAGAGGAATGGTAAATATTCAAGTAATTGCAGGTCCATAAATCCTAGGATGAAACATCAATAGGAAGATTATATGCGTTTTGTATTTTACAATACAAGAGCATAAAGGAACATCTGTCAATTACCATCATCATTTACATCTATTAATTAGTGACTTGGTATGATCATCGACATCTTTAGAGTAATTAACTGTAACTTATAACTTCCATCCTAAGTCATACTAAACTATTTTAATAATTTAAAATAGATCTCCTGCTGGTTTGATTATATCAAGTATATCTGTGTGTGTATAAAACTACAATCTCTGTTATACTGTATTGATGTATGTGTTTCTGTTTGATTAATTGGACAGTAAAAATGACTGTAGTAATCAGAAATGATTGTTTATGCTTATCTATTAATTACTTTTTCACAATCTAGAATTCCAAATGCACAATCACATGCATTAACAGAAATCTTAGTAGGTGTGTGTGTGATATATATATATATATATATATATATATATATATATATATATATATATATATATATATATATACTGTATATATATATATACTGTATATATATATATATATATATATATATATATATACATATATATATATATGTATATATATATACACAGTATATATATATATATATATATATATATATATATATATATCAGGAAATGTCGGGCAGACTTGCAGGTCCTATGGCTCTTATCTGCCGTCAATATATATATGTGTGTGTGTTCTTTCCAGGACCATTTTAATTGTACACCACCTGGCTGATTTTACTGAGCACTTGGCTAAACTTTTAGCAAAATTAAGCTAAAGTCATCGAATATTAAAAATGTACAATGTTTATTGCTCAAATTATCATTAAGTAAATTTATGTTGAATTATGCAATTAATTTGTGCTTTGGATAGGAGAAAATGTTATGATATTATAAAGTAATACACTGCCTCCACCTTGCTACTTTATAATGCTGGCAACATTTTCTGTGGAAAACACTATGGGGCATATTTAACAAGGTGCGGGCGGACATGATCCGATATTGCGGATCATGTCCGCCGCACATCGATAAATGCCGACAGCGTACGCTGTCTGCATTTATCATTGCACCAGTAGTTCTTGTGAACTGCTGGTGCAATGCCACCCCCTGCCGATTCACGGCCAGCTAGCAGGGGGTGTCAATCAACCCAATCGTATTGGATCGGGTTGATTTCTTGCGAGTTCTGTCCGCCTCCTCACTCAGAGAAGAAACACGGGGCTTCAAGCATATGGAGCTTGATAAATATGCCCCATATATGTATATATATATATACCGTATATATATATATATAAAAAAGTATATACATATATATATATATTTATTTATATATATATATATATATATATATATATATATATATATATATATATATATATATATATATAAATACAGGTAGCCCTCGGTTTACGTTTACGCCGGGGTTAGGTTCCAGGAGGAATGGTTGTAAATCGAAACCGTTGTAAATTGAAACCCAGTTTATAATGTAAGTCAATGGGAAGTGAGGGAGATAGGTTCCAGGCCCCTCTCAAAATTGTCATAAGTAACACCTAATACATTATTTTTAAAGCTCTGAAATGAAGACTTTAAATGCTAAACAGCATTATAAACCTAATAAAATAATCACACAACACAGAATATATAATTAAACTAAGTTAAATGAACAAAAACATTTGCTAAACAGCATTATAAACCTAATAAAATAATCACACAACACAGACTTCACTTGCATTTTTCTGCAAACAGTTCTTTCTATGCATTCCAATCTGGACTGATTTATAGACAGGAAGATTTTGTTCCTTTGAAATCTACTCGATAGCTCAGGTCTGGTTAAACTGGTTAATTTCAGCTTGCTTGGCTTTGCTGCAACACAAGCGGACAACTCCACCTACTGGCTATTTTAATAAATGCACTGCTTCTCAATGCTTTTCAATAGCAGTCACATGACTGGAGAAAAAGGTTGTTATTCTGAAACGGTGTAAATTGAACCGTTGTAAAACGAGGGCCACCTGTATATATATATGTATGTATATGTATATATATATATATATATATATATATATATATATATATATATATATATATATATATATATATATATATATATATATATATATATATATATTCAACTACTTTGCCAGTCTTACCAGACTTATATTTACGCATATAGGTAACCAAAATCAAAAGTTTGTATTACCTTTTAAGTACTCTTTTGTGGCTCACCTTCACAGTACTCATGTAAAAATATTAAATCGATTGTTGTAAATGTATGAATATTGTAGTTTAGATGTGTGTGTGTATATATACATATGAAAATAATGCAACAATGTTATTCTTTGTTCACTCTCATAATGTTGGTTATATCATTTTTGTAGATTAAAAGATTGAATGTTTATTTGTATAAATTCTGCTTGTGTAAGTGATCCTAGTCAAGTAGTTGTTCACAAAATGATAGTTTACGCAGCTGCTTATAAGTACCAATATATTGAATTGTTGAAGGGCCACTAAACCCAAAATCTTTATTTCATGATTCAGATAAAGAATACAAATTTAAACAACATTACAATTTACTTCTATTATTTATTTTGCTTCATTTTTTAGCTATCCTTAGTTGAATAAAAAGCAATGCACATGGGTGAGCCAATCACACGGGGCTTCTATGAGCAGCAACCAATCAGCAGCTACTGAGCATATCTAGATCTGCTTTTCAGCAAAGAATATCAAGAGAATAAAACAAATGAGATAATAGATGTAAATTAGAAAGATGTTTAAAATTGCATTCTCTTTCTAAATCATGAAAGAAAATATGTGGGTTTCATGCAGGGATAGGCACAGACAAAGGCTGTGGCGGACATTTTCCAAAGTACAGACCGTATTGAAGGACACCAAAGTACATTTGAAATTAAAAACATTATTTTATAGTGCTTGGTGTTATTATACTGATGCAGATACTACTGACTCTATAACCAGCCCTCCTCTGGCTATACCCATGAGCCAGTGTCACTACTGTGTCATTATATAGTGCTGGGTGTTATTATACTGATGCAGATACCACTGACCCTATAACCAGCCCTCCTCTGGCTATACCCATGTGCCAGTGTCACTACTGTGTCATTATATAGCGCAGGGTGTTATTATACTGATGCAGATACCACTGACATTATAAACAGCCCACCTCTGGCTATACCCATGTGCCAGTATCACTACTGTGTCATTATATAGTGCTGGGTGTTATTATTCTGATGCAGATACTACTGACCCTATAACCAGCCCTCCTCTGGCTATACCCATGAGCCAGTGTCACTACTGTGTCATTATATAGTGCTGGGTGTTATTATACTGATGCAGATACCACTGACCCTATAACCAGCCCTCCTCTGGCTATACCCATGTGCCAGTGTCACTACTGTGTCATTATATAGCGCAGGGTGTTATTATACTGATGCAGATACCACTGACATTATAAACAGCCCACCTCTGGCTATACCCATGTGCCAGTATCACTACTGTGTCATTATATAGTGCTGGGTGTTATTATTCTGATGCAGATACTACTGACCCTATAACCAGCCCTCCTCTGGCTATACCCATGAGCCAGTGTCACTACTGTGTCATTATATAGTGCTGGGTGTTATTATACTGATGCAGATACCACTGACCCTATAACCAGCCCTCCTCTGGCTATACCCATGTGCCAGTGTCACTACTATGTCATTATATAGCGCAGGGTGTTATTATACTGATGCAGATACCACTGACATTATAAACAGCCCTCCTCTGGCTATACCCATGTGCCAGTATCACTACTGTGTCATTATATAGTGCTGGGTGTTATTATACTGATTCAGATACTACTGACCCTATAACCAGCCCTCCTCTGGCTATACCCATGAGCCAGTGTCACTAGTGTATCTTTGTATAGAGCTGGGTGTTATTATACAGATGCAGATGCACATCCAGTATTTCACTCAGGCTTTATTTATTCCATAACATCACCCAATATTGCTAGCAGTCTCTTGACAAGCCACTAACCTTATTCACACTACATATTTTTTTTTCCTATTATTTAATCAGAAAGAAAAGATATACTAAGGTTGTGGCGGACACTGCAAGGGCTAGTCACGGACACTGGTGTCCGTGTACGGACACCTTGCCTATCCCTGGTTTCATGTCCCTTTAAGTTTCTATCCAATATTCCCAAACAGTCACATGACAATGTATGCTGTGATCATGATTATAAAAAACAAGCAATGATAGGCATGAGATTAAAGGGACATTAAACTGCTGGGTATAACTACAGTATCAGGTTACTAGTCACCATACTATTGCATTTCCTCCTGTACCTGCTGCTCTCTTTAAAGCCGTTCTCTTATTTTATCTCATTAAGAAATCCATCTGCTAAAACTCTGCAATTTATACCTGGTGCCGCCATCTTGTAGCTCACATATTGTTGCATCATGTGACAGAAGCAGCGCACTTTCACAGATCTGCTTTTTGACAGATGTACCTTGCACTTCAGTTAAAGTGATGGTAAATCCTAGCATTTCTGAAATGCTTGAAACAAATAAAGTATAAAATACTTCATGCAGAAAGCTCCTTTATTTGTTTGCAGCGTTTGCCGCACTGAGCTGCTCAGGCAACCCACGGCAGAATGCTGTCTGGCTGAGAGGTGTTGTTTCCACCTCTTAGCCAATAGCCGTGTGGAAAATCTTGGTGTTGTCTGGCTCCGGATTTCCTGCACAGCTATTAGCTAAGAGGCGGAAATGTCACCTCTCAGCCAAATAAGCGTTTTGCTGTGGTCTGCCTGAGCAGCTCAGTGCGGCGAATGCTGCAAACAAATAAAGGAGCTTTCAGCTTGAAGTATTTTATACTTCATGACTGAAAGTCCCCTTTATTTCTTCCAATGGTAAATCCTAGCGTTTCACAAACGCTGGGATTTACCATCACGTTAAGCTCACATAATAGAGAGCAGAAGTGTTATATTTTTGCAGTTTATTTGCACAGTTTAAAAAAAAAATAAGCTACAAGATGGCGGCACCCAGTGTGAAGATGCAGAACTTCACTAACTAATACTTGAAAAGGGTTAAATAAAGAGAATGAATTTGAGGACAGCTGCAGGCACAGAATAAAAAGCAATAGCATGGTGAGTATTAAAGGGACAGTCTACACCAGAATTTTTATTGTTTTAAAAGATAGATAATCCCTTTATTACCCATTTCCCAGTTTTGCATAACCAACACAGTTATAATAATATACTTTTAACCTCTGTGATTATCTTGTATCTAAGCCTCTGCAAACTGCCCCTTTTTCAGTTCTTTTGACAGACTTGCAGTCTAGCCAATCAGTGCCTGCTCCCAGATTACTTCACATGCACAAGCACAGTGTTATCTATATGAAATATGTGAACTAACACTCTCTAGTGGTGAAAAACAGTTCAAATGCAATCTGAAAGAGGTGGGCTTCAAGGTCTAAGAAATTAGCATATGAACCTCCTAGGTTAAGCTTTCAACTAAGAATACCAAGAGAACAAAGCAAAATTGGTGATCAAAGTAAATTGAAAAATTGTCAAAATTGACATGCTCTATCTGAATCATGAAAGTTTATTTTGGCCTAGACTGTCCCTTTAACCATTCTATTGTAGTTATACTCAGCAGTTTAATGTCCCTTTAAGGCATACCTTTTTTTAGCTTTTAAGATAATAGGGAATCAATCAATATATCTGTTAAAGGGACATAAAAATACACACACACAAAAAGAAAATACTGCAATCTGATAGAAGATTATTGCAAGGTAACAAAGTAAAACTGCTAAAAGAAGTAGATTGAAAAGTATTACATGCTCTATTTGAATCATTAAAGTTTAATTTTGACTTTGATATTCCTAAGCCACCAAAGTTACAACTGCAATGTATCTGGCTTTTTTGTGTGCTGGAAAAACATTTGAAAAAACTTTAATAATCAGGCTTTTCACAGGGTTTTTCTCAGACCTACATAGTCACAAAATATATGCAGTCAGTTAAAAAAGAAAACATTGCAACTATTCGATTCAATTTTGATGATCACTGCATTATTTGAATGCTAACAACATAAATGCCAGGGATACATACTGGTACTTGAATGTACACCACTTCACATTGCCATCAATCTTCTGTCGGCAACCCATGATAAGTAGCTCATGAGCACAGATTTGAATATGTACTTAACTCCTTTGCAGGGGTAAAACACATACACATTTATTTACAAAGGGCTCTAATGAAATAAAACATTTTATCTTTACCTTAAAAAAACAAGTGGTAGAACATGTAATATATTTTTTAGTTTACACCTTGCATATTTGATTGCATACTTGAAGGCAATATCTGTGTTTAAGGCTAAGAGATAATTAGGTTTGTGTGTACAGTATGGTAAGATTAACTATACCTTAGCGAATAACCCTGGGCCTTTGGGATATGTGTAAGACAAAAGCATTGAATCACCATAGAAACATGATAAGCAACACATTGTATAACACCATAACTCCAGAGGTCTTTGAATTGTAAGAATTCTGAGAACTTTATAGATCAATTTAACACATCAGTGATTTAATTATTTGCTAATTATATTTTTTAACTGAGAAAGAAATACTATCTAGAACTTGCTTTGTGAACTTGTGACCGTCATGTTAAAGGCAAGATATCAATACCACATGAAAAATGTGTCCGGACCTTGGTGTGATCAGGTTATCTTATTCCAAAAATAAAAACATTCTTCCTTATATTTGTCTAAATATTTAGACGTGTCCAGTGGAGGATCAGATTTAGGGAAGGTTGCAGCATTGTCTGCTGCTCTGAGTTAAAGGATCACTCAATTCAGTAGAATTACATAATTAACAAGTGCATAATAAATCAACAATGCAAAAACACCTACTCTGAATTTCAAAAAAGCAGTAGATTTCTTTTCTGACAATTTTTTCCCCTCATATTCCGGCCCCCTTTATCATGTGACAGACATCAGCCAATCACAGATCAGTAGGATTCAGTAGGATTTTGTTCCCTAGAAAGTGTGAATATAAACAGACTGTGCAAAATTTGATAATGGAAGTAAATTGGAAAGTGTCTTAAAACTACATGTTCTAGCTGAATCATAAAAGTTTATTTTGACTTGAGTGTCCCTTTAAAGGGACATAAAACACCAACATTTTCTTTTGTGATTCAGGTAGAATATACAATTTTAAACAACTGACATTTATTTCTATTATCACATTCTCAAAGATTACAATAAAAAAAAAACAAAGCAAATTTCATAACAAACTTAATTTGGAAACTTTTTAAAAAAATGCTATGCTCTGAATCAATAAATAAACATTTTGTGTTTCATGCCCCTTTAAGACCACCCCAAAATTACACATAATGAATTTACCTTTTCCTGGGACCACAACACTATGTCACTCATTCTTAGTTCTGCTTTTTTCCCGGGCACCAAAAGCAAAAAATTTTCATCAGGCTCTCGAGTAACTGCTTGGCTATCCCTGATATACAGTATTGTAGATGGATCTCAGTTTATTATTCAGGAAATCAATAATTCCATCTACAATTACATTTCTGAGTAGATATATGGAACATTTTCTCTTAAGGGTTTTATCAGTTGATAGATTAACTGAACTGAAAAAAATGTTATATGGTTTAAATTTTCATTGTGTACTCAATCACATAGTCAACTGTTAGCATTGAAAAAATATGGACAGGGCTACTATTAACCCCTTCATGATGAAGGCTTTTTCCAGTTTCAGTGCTTAAATGACAGAGGATATTTTGGCATTTTTGCTCTGTATTGACTTTACCATAATTATCCAATCTCTTGTTAAGTGCACCAATATATATTTTATGCTGTTTTTTGGTTATGATTACATAAAATAACAATAAATAGGAATTTAATACTGAAAATGTGAGCAATGCAAAAAACCACATTTGTTTGCAGTTTAATTTATAATAATTTCTACAAATCTAATGTAGCTAAATTAAAATACCTCATTATGCCCTTAAGGACCAGCGTCGTACTCTGTACGACGCTGCTGTCCAGGGCCTCTATGCCACAATCTTGTTAAAAGTAGCGAGATCACGCTATTTCTGCATGCCCTATGAGACAGGCAGAGTTACCGATGCAGAGAGGGCCACTTTGTAGCCCTCTCTACATCGGGCAGCGGAGGTGCCAATCGTTGGTGGGTGGGAGGGTAAGGAGGAAGGCGGGTGGGTGGCGCATCACTGGTGGGGGGTGGGAGTGGGAGGGACTGTTACTCTACAGAAAAAAGCTGCAGTGAGCGGGTAGAGCGGCAGTGAGAGGGAAGGAGGGAGGGGAGGGGGAAGCAGGGGGCTCCTATAGTGAAAAGGGGGTAGAGGGTGGGAAAGCGATCTGGGAGGGGGAGGGGGAAAGTAATGAGGGGGTGCAGCTACTCTACAGAATTTTTGTTTTTAAATAAATAAAAATGATAGCCAACTTGGTACTGCAGACAGCTGCCAGTACTTAAGATGGTGGCCAATAGGTAGATGAGGGAGGTTTGAAAGCTATTTGGGGGGGATAAGGGAGGTTGGGGGTAAGGGGGGATCCTACACTGCAGAAAATATAATATATTATAAAATATTTTATATAAAAAAAAAAGTTCGTATTTTCATACTGGCAGACTTTTTGCCAGTACTTAAGATGGGGGTGACAATTGGGGGATGGGGGAGGGAAGAGAGCTGTTTGAGAGGGATCAGGTAGGGATCAGGGGGTGGGAAGTATCAGGTGGGAGGGTAATCTCTACACTAAAGCTAAAATTAAACTTATAATCTACCTAAATAACCCCTTCACTGCTGGGAATAATAAAAGTGTTGTGTGCAGCTGCAATTGGTGGCCTTCTAATTACCAAAAAGCAATGCCAAAGCCACATATGTCTGCTATTTCTGAACAAAGGGGTTCCCGGAGAAGCTTTTACAACCATTTGTGCCATGATTGCACACGCTGTTTGTAAATAATTTCAGTGAGAAAGTTTGTGAAAAAGTTAACTATTTTTTAGATAATTTTTTCCTAGATCAATACTTTGGGTTATCTACTTAAAAAAATATATATATAGTTTTGATAGGTAAATATAAAAAAGGCTCTATTTCTTTTTAAATGTAGGGATGGCAAAAATGCTTTGGTCTTTTGGGGAAGTTTTTGTCCTTAAAGGGACGTAAAACCCAATTTTTTTTCTTTCATGATTTAGATAGAACATAACATTTTAAACAACTTTCTAATTTACTTCTATTATCATATTTTCTTCATTTTCTTGTTATCCTTATTTGAAAAGCAGAAATGTAAGCTCAAGAGTGTGCACGTGTCTGCAGCACTATATAGCAGCAGTTTTGCAACAATGTTATACATTAGCAGGAGCACTAGATGGCAGCACTATTTCCTGTCCTGTAGTGCTTCAGTCATGTGCACGCTACCTACCTAGGTATCTATTTAACAAAGAATAACATTAGAATAAAACATTTTTCATAATAGAAGTCAATTGGAAACTTTTCAAAAATTGTATTCTCTATCTGAATAATGAAATCATTTTTTGGGGTTTAATGTCCCTTTAACACTTTGAGTGCTAATGACGGCTCTGAGCAGTCACAGAGTTTCCCACTCTGGTGCTAATGATGGCTCAGAGCCGTCACTAGCACTCTCCCACCTTGAGGGAGATCTGGTGGCTCCCACCCGCTCCCACCCCGGCAATCGTACCTGTAGAGTGACAGGCATCGCCGGGGCTTCCCGTTTTGCATGGTGACGTCACGCGCAATAACGTGATGACGTCACTGCACAACTTTATTTATACTTAACAATGTTAAGTATAGGAGCAGGGGAATGCTGCTTAGAAGCCTGTATCTCAGGCATCTAAGCAGCTACAGACCCCCAAGACCCACCATTGGAAAGGTAATCGCCTAACCTCTCCAACAGTGTAAGTCTTGGGGGTCTGAAAAAAAAAAAATAGTAAAATGTTGTACAAAAATTAAAAAAATAAAAAATAAATAAAAAAAATCTTAGCACCCAGGTGGGAAAGTGCTTATTACTCAAAGGGTTAAAAAAATAAATGCTTAATTAAAATAAATTGTAACTATTTGTATGACATAGATGCTGACATAATAATGGCTTTATAATGGGATGTGATCCCTCCCTGTAGGGGAGATAAGATTGCCAATTGTTCTTCCATTTCTATATGAAAAATGAAAACCTTCCTTGGCTATTTCTCTTAGGTCATTACTCATTATTTGCTGTTAACTAAGGGATATACTTTTTGACTATATTGCATATTTGATCATATTGATTGCCATAAGTGGTAAGGAATGTCACTCTTCTGTCCACTTTTCTTTGCTCTTTTTTCTTTCTACTATACCTAAGTAGATCTCTACAATCTCTAGTTGCAATTACACTTTTTCTGTTTTGTGTTAGACCCCGGGGGTATCCCAGAGTCTTTAGATTTTCTGCCAATGATTTTGCCTGTTGATTATCAGTGCAAATTTTGCGCAGGCATATAAATTGTCCTTTGGCTTTAGCCTTAAAGGGGCATGAAACCCCCCAAAAATATTTCATGATTCAGATAGAGAATACAATTTCAAACAACTTTCCAATTTACTTCTATTATTTAATTTGCTTCTTTCTCTTGTTATCCTTTGCTGAAATGTTTATCTAGGCAAGTTCATGTGCAGCAGAGAACCTAGGTCTTAGCTGTTGATTGGTGGCTGCATATATAAACTGATTGTCATTGACTCACCCATGTGTTCATTTAGAAACCAGTAGTGCATTGCTGCTCCTTCAACAAATGATATCAAGAGAATAAAACAGATTAGATAATAGAAGTAATTTAGAAAGTTGATTAAAATTGTATTCTCTATCTGAATCATGAAAGAATTTTTTTGGACTTCATGTCCCTTTAAAGACTCTCCGTGGGGTGATTACTTTTGGCATGCAAAAGTGTATTCCCCGATATATTTTTTTTGTAAATCTGTGATTTTACTTCGTTTTTGCCTATGCATATTACTCCCTTTAATGGCACATCCAAGAAATTTCCTTCAGAATATATTCATATGTAAAAGAGATGCCCGAATGATTTCATTTGAGTCTATTTACAAAATCCTTAACTGTATTTTCATCTCCTTTCCATACAAAGATTAAATCATCAATAAACCTCTTATATTGCTGTTTCTGAGCAAAGGGGATCTCAGAGAAACCTTTACAACCATATGTGTTATGACTGCTCAAGCGGTATATAAATAATTTAATTCAGAGACCCAAAGTTTGTGAAAAAGTTAACAATTTTTTAAATATGATTGTATTTGGTGGCAAAACGATGGCATGAAAATATACCAAAATGGGCCTAGATCAATACCTTAGGTTGTCTACTAACAAAATATATATAGTTTTATAAATAAATTAAAAAAAAACAAGACTCTATTTCTGTTTAAATTGAGTTATAGCAAAAATGCTAAAAATTATCTGGTATTTTGGGTGTTTTTCTCTGAAATTCCTGGTAGCAAAAGGGTTAATTTCCCAGACCCAATTTAGCTAATCTCTCATCATGGTTTAAATCATACATTCCTCTTATTAGTTTTGTGGCCCTTCTCTAAACTTTTTCTTATTCTACAATGCCCTTTTTTTTAAAAATTGGTCCAGAGAAATGCACTCCATACTCAAGGGGAGATATTACCAGGGATTTATATAGAGGCAGAATTATGCTTAAAGGGACACTGAAACCAATTTTTTTCTTTCGTGATTCAGATAGAGCATGCAATTTTAAGTAACTTTCTAATTTACTCCTATTATCAAATTCTCTGCATTCTCTTGGTATCTTTATTTGAAATGCAAGAATGCAAGTTTAGATGCCGGCCCATTTCTGGTGAACACACTGTGTTGTTCTTGCTGATTGGTGGATAAATTCACCAACCAATAAACAAGTGCTTTCCATGGTTCTGAACCAAAAAATAGCTTAGATGCCTTATTTTTCAAATAAAGAAAGCAAGAGAACAAAGAAAAATTGATAATAGGAGTAAATTAGAAAGTTGCTTAAAATTGCATGCTCTATCTGAATTTAACATAAAGAAAAAAATTGGGTTCAGTGTCCCTTTAATTCTTAACTTGTTTATCTAGAAGTGCACTTAAATCCCTTTCTGCCTCTATTTGGCTAACTCCAGTCCTATTTTAATAATAGCAAGCCTGCAATTTGTTTACTTACTAACAGGGTGGATTTGAGGTAATTCATATTGATATAAATCATGACTTAAATCCCAATTTAAATCACTAGCAGTTTGACTTGATATAAATCAATTTAAATCATGGTTTTCTACATAAAGCTTACATTTTTAGAATAATAACTTTTCAGGTTATTTTTCCAGTTATATCAGAAAATAACTGATTTAGGGCTAGATTACAAGTGGAGCACTCATTTTTTGCGCACCCATAGATGGGCAAATTTGCCTGTTTACGGGTATACATTCGATAAACAACCATCCAGATCTCTTGTTAATTTTTTAAATGTGCCCCAATTGCCCCCAAATTTCAGTGTAAGGTTGTTTTTTATTTAAAAAATCGCTTTTTTTTAATAAAAAATAACTGCACAAAGCAGTTGTTAGGGGTTGAAGTGAGCTGGTGTGGGGTGTTAGAAAAAAAACACTCTAAAAAGTGCCTTTTCAAAGCGGTCTATGGGCAACTGTTTATTCTCTATAGATATATATGTATATGCGTATATACATATATATTTATGTGTTAATATGTGAGACTTGCCCCCTTCGCTGCGCTAGTTCTCATGCCGTGTCCACCATGAGAACGAGACTCCTATTGGAGCCTATGGAAGCATGCACTCATAAGGTCAAAGCTTCCAGGCAATGTTAACGCAAGGTCGCGTTCGCATTGCGGGTCACCTCAAATACCAACACACAATTGAGTGCCCTGGTATTACGAGTGGAGTGCAAATATCGTGCTTGAAAAAGCACAAATTTGCGCTCCACTCATAATCTGGCCCTTAGTTTAATAACATTAGAATACATAGATCATTGAAATTAATTTATTTATTTATTTGGGAGGTGAACTATCTTCAGTTTAAAAGGTTCATTTTTTATCAACTTTTCAGCTGTACTTTATTGGAAGGAGAAAAATATTGATTAACTATTGATAAAAGCAAAACCCTTGACTTGTTCCCAGTTTGTTTGATTGAGAGCTTGCATTTGTATGGCTGTATTAGGAACCCAGGTTTTTGGGAGAGACCTTGACGTGGTACCTGGGCTTATCCCATTTGTCAGATGTGGTAACTAACTCTTCCAGTTTTGCTTTTAATCTTAGCTGAGAGCTTGTAAGTGAGTGCTGGACTTTCTCTGTTGTATTGTTGTATTAATTTGTTTTGTAATTTTCCCTATGGGCCTTGCACCCAGACCTGTCTGGGTTTAACTGCCTGGGACTCTGGGGACAGCACAGCTTCCTGAGAGTGTACCCAGTCCAATATGATAGTGCAGTCCCTTTCCGTGTTTTGTATAATATATATATATATATATATACACTCCTGATTAAAATACATATTAAAAAATAAAGTCTCTCAATGTAGCGAAAACTGAACTTTCATTATTCAGATAGAGCACGTAATTTTAAACTTTCCAATTTACTTATTTTATCAAATTTCCTTTGTTTTCTTGGTATCCTTTGTTGAAGAGAATACCTACCTAGGCTGAAGAGCATCAATGCCCTACTGGGAGATAGCTTGTGATTGTTATCTGCACATACTGTCTTTTGTCATT
The DNA here is from genome assembly GCF_027579735.1 of Bombina bombina. Lineage (NCBI taxonomy): Eukaryota > Metazoa > Chordata > Amphibia > Anura > Bombinatoridae > Bombina > Bombina bombina. The sequence goes on from NC_069503.1 coordinate 522,008,419, forward strand.
GGCTCACCAGATATGTTCTAATAACTCCTAATAGTTCATTGCTGCTCCTGAGCCTACGCTGCAACAAAGGATACCAAGAAAACAAAGCAAATTAAATAATGGAAGAAAATTGGAACAAAGCACAATTTTACACAAAAACAAGAGGCTTTTAATGTCCTATTAAGTCAGCATACATTATTTATCTAGATAATTTATTTAATTGTTTGTATGTTGTTGTTACGTGTGTTAACTAAAATAGAATCGTATTCCGAAAAATACTCCAAATGCCCTTTAAAGACATTCAAATTGGTCATTCATTATTCTCAAAGTTCATATAAGGATTGAAGGTAGCTGCTCTTCCACAAATTCAAAAGTTAGATCCATCACTATATGGCAAAAAGGGAAAGCACAATAGTTAATTAAACCCAATAATAAAATATACATAAATAGGTATGATATAAAAACCTTTCGCTCCAGTTCACTGGAGCTATTTCACACTGTGGACTCCATTTATCAAATGTCAAGTGGACATCGCTGCATTTATCATTAAACAAGCATTTGGTGCTTCCCCTACTTACTTACAATCTTTCACTAACAGGGGCTGTCAATCATCTTGATCATATAGGTTCGGGATGATTTCAATCCACAACCTTTTAGGTGATGGAAAGGTTAAGGAGCATCAGTCTTATGATAGCTGCATCTTATCTTTCATTTCAAGCGAGCAGAAACTGCTACTTAATAAATGGAACCCAGTGATTGTTTCATCAGGTTTGAATTACTGAATTATTATTGTTATCAGTAGTTTCTACAGTGCCAACAGATTCAGCAAAGCTAAGTCCCTTCTAGTCTAATACAAATATTATAGTGCCCTCTTGTTTTATGACAAAAGTTTTTGTTTGTACGTTTATGTTGTTGATTTGAAATTAAAGTAAAGAACAGTCACAGGTTAATTTGTTATTGATCTCAGACCAATAGAACTGAGGATGGTTTTATTTAAATCTTGGTTATTTTATATCTATGAATACAGTCTGATTCCCAATACTCATTAATGCTGGACTGAACCATCTTTTTGGCTTATATTTAAGTAGATTCCAACCTAAAGATTATTTTTTGGGTTTCACAAATCGTACAGCAAATAATATGATACTTTGTGACTAATTTTCTGCAGAAATACATTAATCTTAAAGCGATAAAAATGTGTATTGTTGTGATTATCACTTTCAGTTACAGGTATGTTCATAACCGGGAATTCAAATGGGATTGCACCTTCATATATATATATTTTTTTTTAATGGGATTTCATCTGTCTGACTGGGATTTTAAAAAGAACTGCATCTTCATGATTGGACTTTCAAACGGCATTGCTTCTTTGTCACCTCAAAGTCAAATCACTTTCATGACAGTGTGACTACATTATTGAACTTCTGGTCACAAAGGCGTGATCCTGTTTGAATGCGCAGTCATGAAGGTGCAGTTCGTTTTGAAAACCATGTCACAAAGTTGTGGTTCCTTTTGAAATCACAGTCTCAAAGGCACAATTCCGTTTGCATAACATTTTTAAAGCTACACTATTGCAATGGTGTAGTTCCACGGATTATAGTGTGAGAAATGTTAATTGACATTTTAGAAGATGAAATAAGTTGAAGCCACTCCCTTGTAATAGAAACCTGTAGTGTTCTTCTTGGTTTCAGATGTATATCTCACCAAACTGGACAATGGTTCTTTTAAAATCAATAATTGGAAATATTGAAAAACAAAAACAATACTTAGAAAATATTAAAACTGTCAATATAATCATTGAGCAGACATGCCCAGTATACCCATAACAGCTATAAACAAAAGGCATTCATATTGTTTAGCAATGAAAAGGATGGATTTTGAGTGTAATAGGTTTATAACTTTAAGTTTAAAAAAGTTTCCAATTTACTTATATTATTATTATTATACTTTATTTATGAAGTGCCAACATCTTTTGCAGCGCTGTCCAAGGATACAATTAATTTAAATAAAACAAAATAAAACTTGTAATAGACAGGACAAAATTTACAAACACATACAGGAGGAATTGGGGGCCCTATTCCCGTGGAAATTTACAATCTAGAAGGGTAGGAGGTTAAGAAACAGGAGGTGAGGACTGCAAGATTGAGAAAGATGTTAATACAGAGTTAGATGAGGGAAATGTTGTTAGGTAAATGAAATTAATTTATTATTGAGTTGGGTGGTAGGCTTCTCTAAACAGAAAAGTCTTCAGAGAGCATTTAAAGGAAGAAAGATTAGGGCAAAGCCTGACAGCACAAGGGAGCGTGTTCCATAGGGTAGGTGCTGCTCGACAGAAGTCCTGCAGTCTAGCATGAGAAGAGGTGATAGTCGCGGATGTAAGGAGCAGGTCATTGTTGGATTTTAGTGGGCGGGCTGGAGTATACTTGTTTATTAGAGAGGATAGGTAGAGGGGGGTGGCGTTGGTGAGAGCTTTGTATGTAAGGGTGAGAATTTAATTCTGCTGTGAATGGGGAGCCAATGAAGGGAATCGCAGAGAGGTGCAGCAGATACAGAGCGACAGAAAAGGTGGATCAGCCTGGCAGAGGCATTTAGGATGGATTGAAGGGTGGAGAGGTGGGAAAGAGGAAGGCCAGTAAGTAAGTCGGGAAATAACAAGGGAATGGATTATTTGCTTTGTGTTAGCGCTCAGAAAAGGTTGAATCTTGGAAATATTGCGTAGATGGTTGCGGTAGGACGTAGAAAGTGATTGTATATGGGGGACGAAGGATAGATTTGAGTCAAGTGTAACTCAGATGCAGCTGACTTGGGGCGATGAGGAGATGGTGATGCCGTCAACAGGGATATAGAAGTCACAAGTCAGCATAGAGCTTGAGAGGGGGGATAAGAAGGAGCTCAGTCTTGGACATGTTAATCTTTAGGTGGTGAGAGGCCATCCAGGAAGAAATACCAGATAAGCAGTCTCTGACATGAGAAAGGACAGAGGGAGAGAGAGCAGGGGGTAGATCTGGGTGTCATCAGCATAGAGGTGATACTTGAAGCCAAAACTGTTGATAAGTTTACCCAGCGAAGAAGTATAAATGGAGAAGTGTAGAGGACCCAGAACAGATCCTTGAGGTACTCCAATAGACAGAGGCATTGGAGAGGAGGAGTCGCCAGCAAATGACACAGAAATGAACCTGTGAGAAAGATAGGAGTAAATCCAGGAAAGAGCAGTGTCACAGAGGACAAAAGAACTAAGAGTCCTGTAGGAAGAGGGGTGGTCAACTGTGTTGAAGGCAGCTGAGAGGTCAAGAAAGATGAGTATAGAGTAGTGGCCAATATTTTTAGCAGAGAGATCGTTAGTAACCTTGGTAACGGCAGTCTCAGTTGAGTGTTTCGGGCGGAATCTGGATTACAGGGGGTCAAGCAAGGAGTTGGCGGACAGTAAGTGGGTTAGGCGATTGTAAACTAGTTTTTCAAGGAATTTTGATGTTAGTGGAAGCAGTGATATGAGGCGGTAGCTTTCAGTAAAATTAGTGTCGAGGGAGGGTTTTTTTTAGTATGCAAGTGAATTTTGCTTGTTTGAAAGAAGATGGGAATAAGCCGGTAGAGATAGATAGCTTGAAGATGTGGGTAAGAGCAGGAGTGAGGGTGGAAGATATGGAGGGTATTAGATAGGAAGGGATAGGGTCGAGCGAGCAGGTAGTGAGGCATGAGGAAGATAGTAAGGAAGAAACTACACTCTCAGTGGCTGAAAGGAAGATGCAGAGGGTGGCAGAGGGAGTAACTGGGCCTATTGATGGAATATTGCAGGTTGGTGTTGGGATGTTGTTTCGGATAGTACGTGTTTTGTTTAAAAAGTAGTCTGCCAGGTCTTGAGCACTAAAGACAGACAGGTGGGGTGGAGCAGGTGGGTAGAGGAGAGAGTTAAAGGTAGAAAAAAGTTTTTTAGGGTTTGAAGAAAGAGTAGATATGAGAGAAGAGAAGTAGGTTTGCCTGGCTAAGTGAAGGGCAGAAGTGTATGAATGAAGAATAAACTTATAGTGTATGGAATCAGGTTCAGAGTGAGTTTTCCTCCAGACACGCTCAGCAGTACGGGAGCATTTTTGCAAATAGAGTGTTTGCTGAGATTGCCAGGGCTGTAACTGATGGCGTGATGTTTTGCGCAGTTGGGGAGGGGCAAGTGTGTCTAGTGCAGAGGAGATAGTTTTGTTATAGTGGGCTGTAGCGAGATCAGGGCAGGTTATAGTGGAAGTGTGAGGGAGGAGATCTTGAATGATTTTTGAAAATTGGAGCGGATCCACAGCATGTAGATTTCTACAGGTGCGGGGGCGGGATGGAGAAGTGGGTTTAGCTGTTTCATTAATATTATAGGTGACCAGATGATGATCTGAAATGGGAAAAGGGTGACAGGTGAGGTCAGATATAGAACAGAGGTAGGAAAATACCAGGTCGATGGAGTGTCCATCACGGTGAGTAGGGAATAGGGTGGATTGTGAGAGACCGAAGGAGGATGTGAGTGAAAGAAGTTTAGAGGCAGCAGGGGCAGACGGGTTGTCCATGGGAATGTTGAAGTCACCAAGAATTAGGGTTGGTATATTTGTAGAGAGAAAGTGAGGAAGCCAGGCGGCAAAGTTGTCAAGGAATTGGGAGGTTGGTCCAGGAGGGCAATAGATGACTGCCACTTTGAGGGAGAGGGGGGAGAACAGGCGAATACAGTGGACTTCAAAGGAGGAGAAGGAGACAGATGGGATTGGAGGTAGGTACTGATAAGTGCAGGAAGGGGAGAGCAGGATCCCGACACCGCCACCGCGTTTCTCACCTGGCCTAGGGGTATGGCTAAAGTGAAGACCACCATGTGTGAGAGCAGCAGTGGAAACTGTGTCGGAAGAAGATAGCCATGTTTCGGTAATTGCTAAAAGGGTGAAAGCATTTGATATAAACAGGTCATGAATGGTTGTAAGTTTGTTGCAGACAGAGCGAGAGTTCCATAGTGCACAAGTGAAAGGAGTGTGTGCGTATGGGATGCATTGGATGGAAATGAAGTTATGTGTGTTGCTTTTATTAAAGTTTCTATAAGGAGTGCGTGATTGGGTAATGGTGGGAATGAGGGTGGGCCCAGGATTTGGAGAGATGTCGCCTGATGATAATAGCAGCAAGATGGAAAGTAAGAGTAGGTGAGAGTGAGATTTATAGCAGTGGGGGTATTTTTGTGAGGTGGTGCAGTTTAGTAACATAGATTTTAAAATAGAAAGTAGTTCATGAGAATTTTCTTTGTTCCAATAATATTATGTGTTGAAGAGATACCTGGGTAGGCATCTGGAGCACTAAATAGCAGGAAATAGTGGTGTTATCTAGTTATGTTGCAAATGGATAACATTCTTGCAAAGCTGCTGTCATATAGTGCTCCAGAAAGGGGCAGGCTTCTAAGCTTACGTCCCTGCTTTTCAACAAAATATACAAATAGAATAAAGAATAAATATAATAGAAGTAAATAAGAAAGTTGTTTAAAATTGCATGCTCTATCTGAATCATGAATGAAAAATTTTGGGTTTCTAATACCTTTAAGAAAATAAATTATTGGCAACATAGCATGCTTCTTATCTAAATTGAAATAGAAAAAATGTATTTGTAAGTGGAAATTGCATGAGCATACATTTTCTTACCTTGATTAATAATACGAGTTATGTAAAGTATAGGTAATGCATTCAAAGCTCTATTAAGATAATGGTTAGGGAAACATTACTGCTTTACTAATAATCAGCATTCGTAGCAATCTCAAATTAATGTGGTCCTGAGGATTAGGTAATTTCATAAATGGTTTTCCTTGTCAGTGATGGCAGTAAAAGAATGGGGGTGATACCAAAAAAAGACTTATTTTCTTGTGGAAACTAGAATTGAAGTTGATAAGCTTACATTTTTTAGCCACAAGTAGATAAAATGTAGGCGCAATTTCAGAAAAGAATACTTAAGTACATATAGTTGTATGCAAACATTTGGGCATCCTATTTTGTTGATTTTCTAAGTGAGAATATGGTAAAACAACCTCTGGAGTGAACACATTTAGGGGCCAAATTATCAAGCTCCAAATGGATGCCCCTGTTTTCGCCGGAAACAGTAGTTATGAAACAGCCGTCTAAAGACGGCTGCTCCATAACTTGTCCGCTGCCTCTGAGGCTGCAGTCTTTAATCCGCCCAATCCTATACGATCGGGCTGATTGACACCCCCTGCTAGTGGCCGATTGGCCGCAAATCTGCAGGGGGCGGCATTGCACAAGCAGTTCATCAGAATTTCTTGTTCAATGATAAATGCCGACAGTGTATGCTGTCTGCATTTATCGATGTGCGGCAGACATGATACGCTACATTGTATCATGTCCGTACGCACTTTAGTAAATCGGCCCCTTAACATAAACATATTTCAAACTTTAATGTGCAGTTGCTATTTTTTGCTGACTTTTTCTTATTGAAAACAAAACTAGATTATGAGTGGAGCAATATTTATTGCTCCCGCTCGCACTAACTGCGCTCGAGTTTGGCTTTTTGAGCATGTTGGATACATTGTGTATTACAAGTTGAAAGTAAAAAGTTTTCGCTTGCGCGCTAAACTAACACATGCAAAAAGCTGAAATTACAATATCCTGATCGCGTTAACATATTCTCCCATAGACTTCAATAGAGCGCCAAAAGTGGTCAAAAGTCACGGAAAACCCAACGTGTTTAACCAACTGCGCTAACCCGACATGAAATATTAATGTTTAACATTCCAGTGTTCTTCAGCTAGAAGAATATGTTCTATTTATTCATAAATACATATTCCTATATATATCTTATATACAGATAAATATAGTAATATATATTTATAAATACTTAGAACATATTCCCCTATGTGAAGAACATTGGAATGTGAATTTTTTACGGTAATTATATAGTTAAAACCTTTATCAAATATAAACATTGCCTAAATATGATTTTACATGTTTTCAACTACTTCACTACAAAGTGCTCCAATATATATATATATATATATATATATATATATATATATAAACTCCGGAACCAAGCACTCACGTTTCTTCCAGTATAGCTGAGGTGCAGGTACATATAAGTAATATATAGCATCCAAACAGAGACCGCACACTCCGGACTTATGAACAAAAACAATCACTGGTTTAATGACGTTACAGGGTCTCCTACTTTATCAAACATATACAGTGTTAATATGTACACATACCTTTTTATATACCCCTCACCCCCTCAAATTGTGCAGCTCTGCCAACCAGGATCTCCCCCCAGCGTTTCATCATCGCAACTGCGCATGCGCGATGGATATCTACGGAATCCCGTGTAGGCCAACTGTAAAAAAAGCAAAGTGACAAATCCGTAAAGTATCAAAATACTAACTCAGATACAGCGTACATGACCTCCATTCATTGATGTATCGCATATATAACATCCTATCATATTGACTAAAACGATCTATACTTGTTAGCAGTTGTTAAAGTATCTATGGCTTACCTATTACATGCAAACTAACCCTAGCAAAAAACACCAGTCATCTAAAATAAATACATATTAGTACTTGTGAATTATTCTCTGCCATCAAAATATTACTACTACGACATACTACTTCTATATGTCGAGTGACATCCCTTAAGGCAACCTGCACAGTCTATATCATTTACTGGTAATTCTCATATGCTAAACATGATGTATTCTGACAAAAGTACTTTAGACTAGGTACTAGAACAATGCTTATATATATATATATATATATATATATATATAAGCTCAGATGTACTCAATTAGCTGTTTGCATATATCCCCACCACTTTATTAGCACCATTACACATGTTATTAAACAAAACAGTGTAGGTCAAACTGGGTATTAAGTCCTTTGGGGATCAGGGTATCAAGGACATAGATCCACCTGGATTCTCTTTGCAATAGGTTCTTTGCTCTGTCACCCCCTCTGATGGATGGGGGGACATGATCAATAATCACATATTTAAGATCAGCCACAGTGTGTTTCGCCTTAGCGAAGTGCCTTGCCGCAGGCTGATCAGATCCCTTTTTAATCGCGGCTCTGATGGCTGCCCTGTGATTGGCCATCCTGGTTCTCAGATCGTTATTGGTTTTACCAAAGTAAAACTTCCCGCACACACAATGTAGTAGGTATATGATAAATTTGTGGTGCATGTGACCAGGTGTTTGATCATAACATTTTTTTTTTTTAAATAATTTTTATTGATATTTAAACAATACAAAAGAATAAACAAGACCTTCACAGAAGATTTTGCCACTTAATGACAGATAGATTAGTAGACAGTAACTAAGATTTCCTAAAAGCATTTAAGACATTTACATTTGTATCGCTATATAGATGGAATTAATTGGTCGATTACTCCTTAAATAACAGCCAGCATGCATCTTGTCTGTCAGTTTGTCTGGGGGACCTGAGTGGGGTAAGGACACCCCCTCATTCCCATCTTAACCAAAAAAAATATGAAGATCGTGAATACAAAAGGAGTACAGAGAAAAGCTGGGAAAATCAAAAGGGGGAAGATGAAGAAGAGTAAGAAAAGAGTGCCTCCCGACCATGACACACCCAGTGAAATTTTCATCAATAAGGATAATATTATGGTTAACCAACGGATGTACAAAGGTATATAAGATCTCTGCTGTATTGGATCTATTGACAATTCAAACAGTATTATATGAAGTCATGTGTGATCCAATAAAACCAGACTTTGTAAAAAGCTTCCTGAGTGTCTTGTAATATTGCTGCCTGTGCGGACATATTGTATATGTGCCTAATTTTATGTAAAATTTCGTCCCAGGGGGGAGCCCCCTCCTTCCAGTGATGGGCTATACATATACGTTTAGCTGTACATAAAGTTTTGATAAATTGATTAATGTCTTTATTAAACTGCCTTAAGGGTACATTCAATAGGGCTTGGTTCATCGACAACTGAATGGGGCTATCTAGTACCCTACTTAAAAGGAGTGATAATTTATTCCAGATAACTTAGAGTAAGAGCAGTCCCACCACATGTGCTTGTATGTGCCTTTGACTTCACAACCCCTGTAACAGAGCTTGGACCCCCGTTTAATGGAATGAGAGGTGATAATTGGAGTGAGATACCATCTGAAAATTGTTTTAAGGCAATTTTCCTGCATGTCGGCACTTAACAGGCCTTTACTCGCATTATATATTAAGTTATTCCAGTCGGAAATATCAATTTCTGTATTGAGGTCGGCCTCCCATTTGAGCTGAAGGCTTGTATTAGTAATTTGTGTGGAAGATTGAATTAGTTGGTATAATTGTGAAATAGTTTTTCTAGGTCTGGATGAGGAGCTACAAATTATTTCTACGGGAGTGAATTTGTGACCAGTCAATGAAGGTAGGTATTTATGTATGATGGAGGATATCTGAAGATATAGAAACCAATGTAATTTGGAAGGAGACAGTTTATCCTGAAGTTGTGTGTATGTCATTAATTTGCCTTTGTCTACTAAGTCTGCGATTCTATAAAGACCTCTGTTTTCCCACTTCTGTATAGCAGGGATCTGTTCTGAAGGTATGATTACTTTTAGGGGGGTCTTGAGGGAACTTTTAGGGAGAATTTTGAGAGATGAAACAAGAGTGGACCAAGCTTTGAGCATGTAATCAGGAATTTGTTAAGTTTTTGGGTTTGAGCTCTATGTGGGTCCCACAGAGCCAGCTCTTGAGGATATAGTTTTTTTATGTCTGACTCCAACGTGGTCCATCTTATCTCATCTTCCATTTTGTTATGGAGAGTAGTTTGGGCTAACCTAGCTGCTTGGAAGTAGTGTCTAAATTTTGGTGGCCCAGGCCTCCCAGTTGCCTATCGCCTAGATTTAGAGTTCTGCGGCCAAAGGGGTGCGTAGCTAACGCTGGCTTTTTTCTGGCCGCACCTTTTAAATACCACTGGTATTGAGAGTTCACAGAATGGCTGCGTTAGGCTCCAAAAAAGGAGCGTAGAGCATATTTAACGCAACTTCAACTCTCGATACCAGCGGTGCTTACGGACGCGGCCAGCTTCAAAAACGTGCTCGTGCACGATTCCCCCATAGAAAACAATGGGGCTGTTTGAGCTGAAAAAAAAACCTAACACCTGGAAAAAAAGCCGCGTTCAGCTCCTAACGCAGCCCCATTGTTTGCTATGGGGAAACACTTCCTACGTCTGCATCTAACACCCTAACATGAACCCCGAGTCTAAACACCCCTAACCTTACACTTATTAACCCCTATTCTGCCACCCCCGCTATCGCTGACCCCTGCATATTATTATTAACCCCTAATCTGCCGCTCCATAAACCGCCGCTACTTACATTATCCCTATGTACCCCTAATCTGCTGTCCCTAACACCGCTGACCCCTATATTATATTTATTAAAATAAACCCTAATATAGCTACAACATAAATTATAATTATATTATAGCTATTTTAGGAAAAATACCAACAATTATCTACAATTAAACCTAACACTACACTATCAATAAATTATTTAAATACAATATCTACAATTATCTACAATTAAACCTAACACTACACTATCAATAAATTATTTAAATACAATATCTACAAATAAATACAATGAAATAAACTAACTAAAGTACAAAAAATAAAAAAGAACTAAGTTACAAAAAATAAAAAAATATTTAGAAACATTAGAAAAATATTACAACAATTTTAAACTAACTACACCTACTCTAAGCCCCCTAATAAAATAACAAAGCCCCCCAAAATAAAAAAATGCCTTGAACTTGATTCTGATTGGCTGATGGACGTCACTCTTCAGCCCCCCGCTTGGGCTTGGATCAACACTTCCGAGGACCGATCGGTGAACCTGGTATGGTGAAGATAAGGTAGGAAGATCTTCAGGGGCTTAGTGTTAGGTTTATTTGAGGGGGGTTTGGGGGTGGTGGGTTGTAATGTGGGGGGAGGGTATTGTATGTGTTTTTTTTACATGCAAAAGAGCTGAATTCTTTGGGGCATGCCCCGCAAAGGGCCCTGTTCAGGGCTCGTAAGGTAAAAGAGCTTTGAACTTTTTAAATTTAGAATAGGGTAGGGCATTTTTTTTATTTTGGGGGGCTTTGTTATTTTATTAGGGGGCTTAGAGTAGGTGTAATTAGTTTAAAATTGTTGTAATATTTTTCTAATGTTTCTAAATATTTTTTTATTTTTTGTAACTTTTTGTAACTTAGTTCTTTTTTATTTTTTGTACTTTAGTTAGTTTATTTCATTGTATTTATTTGTAGATATTGTATTTAAATAATGTATTGATAGTGCAGTGTTAGGTTTAATTGTAGATAATTGTAGATATTGTATTTAAATAATTTATTGATAGTGTAGTGTTAGGTTTAATTGTAGATAATTGTTGGTATTTTATTTAATTAATTTATTGATAGTGTAGTGTTAGGTTTAATTGTAACTTAGGTTAGGATTTATTTTACAGGTAAATTTGTAATTATTTTAACTATTTTAGCTATTAAATAGTTCTTAACTATTTAATAGCTATTGTACCTGGTTAAAATAAATACAAAGTTGCCTGTAAAATAAATATTAATCCTAAAATAGCTATAATATAATTATAATTTATGTTGTAGCTATATTAGGGTTTATTTTACAGGTAAGTATTTAGATTTAAATAGGAATAATTTATTTAATAAGAGTTAATTAATTTCATTAGATTTAAATTATATTTAACTTAGGGGGGTGTTAGTGTTAGGGTTAGACTTAGCTTTAGGGGTTAATACATTTATTAGAATAGCGGTGAGCTCCAGTCGGCAGATTAGGGGTTAATGTTTGAAGTTAGGTGTCGGCGATGTTAGGGAGGGCAGATTAGGGGTTAATACTATTTATTATAGGGTTAGTGAGGCGGATTAGGGGTTAATAACTTTATTATAATAGCGGTGCGGTCCGCTCGGCAGATTAGGGGTTAATAAGTGTAGTTAGGTGGAGGCGACGTTGTGGGGGGGGGGGCAGATTAGGGGTTAATAAATATAATATAGGGGTCGGCGGTGTTAGGGGCAGCAGATTAGGGGTACATAGCTATAATGTAGCTGGTGGCTGCGTGCGGACGGCAGATTAGGGGTTAATAAGTGTAGGTAGCTGGCGGCGACGTTGTGGGGGGCAGATTAGGGGTTAATATATATAATATAGGGGTCGGCGGTGTTAGGGGCAGCAGATTAGGGGTACATAGGGATAACGTAGTTGGCGGCAGTGTACGGAGCGGAAGATTAGGGGTTAAAAAATTTTTATAGAGTGGCGGCGATGTGGGGGGGGCCTCGGTTTAGGGGTGCATAGGTAGTTTATGGGTGTTAGTGTACTTTAGAGCACAGTAGTTAAGAGCTTTATAAACCAGCGTTAGCCCAGAAAGCTCTTAACTACTGACTTTTTTCTGCGGCTGGAGTTTTGTCGTTAGATTTCTAACGCTCACTTCAGCCACGACTCTAAATACCGGAGTTAGAAAGATCCCATTGAAAAGATATGATACGCAATTGACGTAAGGTGATCTGAGGTATGGAAAAGTCGCGGCTGAAAAGTGAGCGTTAGACCGTTTCCTGACTGACTCCAAATACCGGCGGTAGCCTAAAACCAGCGTTAGGAGCCTCTAACGCTGCTTTTGACGGCTACCGCCAAACTCTAAATCTAGGCCTATGTCTCCTAAATATTGGTTTAGGAATTCTGGCCTTTTAGTCTCTCTTATAAAATTGTTAATGCAAGCTTGGAGATTGTCTAGATCACAATTCGGGATGCCTATCGGTAGGGTCCGAAATAAATATAAAATCTTTGGTAACACAGACATTTTGATCGCAGATAGACGTCCAAACCAAGAAAATCTCAGTTTGCTCCATTTAGTGAGATCCTGTTTGATTACTTTGTAAATTGGAGGATAGTTGGTTTGGTAAAGTTCCCATGAGTGTTTTGTAAGATTGAGTTTTGTAAACTAATGTAAGAGTGAGTTTGTAAACTAATTGTCCTATTTTAATACCCGTAATGTCTGGGGAGTTCCTAATGTGTTGCGCCACGGGCTCTATGCAAACAGAAAAAAGGAGAGGGGATAAAGGACAACCCTGTCTCGTCCCATTTAAGACCGCAAATCTGTCAGATTGGTGTCCCATTGCCTTAATGCATGCCGAGGGATATGAATATATACTCTGGATCGCTGTAATAAAAGAACCCCTAAAGCCCATGGTATGTAGTACAGCTTGCATATACTCCCAGTCGACCATGTCAAACGCCTTTTCTGCGTCCAGGGATAACAACCGAGAAGGCGTTTTAGAAATATGCAAATAATCTATTAATGATATCATCCTTCTGATATTATCTGGAACTTCCCTATTTTTAATGAAGCCAACCTGGTCTGGGTGAATTAGTTTTGGGAGCAAGTGTTTTAATCGGTTGGCCAGAATTTTGGTAAAAATGTTTAAATCTTGGTTAAAGAGGGAAATTGGTCTATAATTATGACAGAGGGACCTGTCCTTACCCGGCTTAGGGAGGACTATAATTTTGGCATCTAAAAGTTCTAAGGGAATAGTATGTCCTTGAAGTATATGATTGCTAAATTTGACTAGGTGAGGTATGAGAAAGGATTTAAATAGTTTATAGTACTCACCTGAAAAGCCACTTGGGCCCGCTGCTTTACCAGGTTTCAGATCTTGGATAACTCTCTGTACTTCGCTTGCGCTGATGTCTGAGTTAAGAGTTGCCAAATCTTGTTGGTCAATTTGGGGCAGAGTGGCTTCCTCCAGAAATCTATTTAGGAGACAGGAAGTTTGTTCCGATTTGTAAACTTTCTTGCCATCGATCATAACATTTTTATTTGTCCAAGGATAGACAAAGTAAGTGCATTGTGTTAGCCCTCTGCAGGTGGTGCAGCCCATGCACCTGAAGCATCCCACTTTCTTCCTGTAGTGTTAGTATATGCTGCTGCCATATCTGGTCTCATGAGCAAGTCCCTTAGTGACTTCCCCCTGTGGTAGCTAATCCGCGGGGTCCTGGTTTCTTGTAATGGAAGCACTCTGTCACTTGATATTATCTGCCAGTGTTCTTCAAGTATGTTGTCATATGCTTTCTTGTCGGGACTGTACTCTGTCACGAAAGTCATCCTGTTGGAATCACTGGTATCAATCCTGTCAGTGATATTCTCAAGCCCCTGTTGCTGTGTCAGGGAGTGTGCTGATTGGAATGCCTCATCAATCCATTGTCCTTGATATCGTCTCTGTGTGAATTTGTTGTATATCTCTCTAAGTTTTGTGGTTTTACCCTTTTCTGTGGAATTGTTTCTGACAACTCGTTGAAACTGTGAAATGGGTAGTGATTTTTTGCTACCTGGAGGATGGCAGCTGGTGTACAGAAGCATAGAATTACAGTCTGTTGTTTTGGTGTACAAGGTTGTACTCAATTTGCCAGCACTCTTTGTGATCCTTAGATTTAGAAAGTTGATGGTGTTATTTTTCCAGGTTAGCTTGTATTGTAGGACAGGGTTAATAACATTCAGATTGGTGAACCATTTCTCTAGATTCTCTACTGATCCCCACCAGATTAGGATGAGATCATCGATGTACCTCTTGAACAAAATGATTCTAGGGTCCTTGAACACTTCACACTCCTTTCTTTCAAAGTCGCCCAGGTATGTGTTGGCATATGATGGGGCCACATTGGACCCCATTGCTGTTCCTGCCACCTGTAGGTAATAATTTCCTTAAAACTTTAAGTATTTAATTCTTAAACAGAATTTTAATAATTGTAGCAGTACATCCGATGGTGGACCAATATATGGATGTCTTGACAATTCTCTTCTGACTGCTTCCATGCCATCTTGATGGGGAATGACCGTATATAAACTAGTAACATCCAAGGTATGTTGTAATATCTTGATCAATTCGATTGAATCCTTAAGGTATGAGGGTATCGCTTTAACCATAGATTGTAGTACCTTATCAAGGAAAGTGACAATGGTTTGTCAAACTAAGCCCCTTGCAGACACAATGGGTCTGCCAGGTGAATACACTGGGTCTTTGTGCACCTTGGGTAGCGTGTACAAAATAGGTGTGATTGGAAAATCCACTATAAGGTATAGCATCAGGGATTTTGTATTCTCTTTAAGTACTCATCAATTTTCACTTAGAAATTCAGAGTAGGGTTACTGGTCATTATTTGGTATGTTAGGCCATCTTTAAATTGATTCAGGACTTCCTTCCTATACTGTGTATAATCCTGGAGGACAAGTGCACCACCCCCTTGTCAGTCTCCCTGATCACCAACTCATGATTTTGTTGTAAATCCTTCAGCGCAGATCTCTCTTTGTTTGTTAAATTGTTTCTGATGTGTTGTTTATTGACCTTGATGGATCTCCATGGTAGTTAACCTTGTAAAGGTGAGTATGCTTGGATGTTGACTCTTAGGATCAAAGGTACTTTTCTTTTTTAAATCAGGACCCTCAAAGTGATCTTTGAAATTTGTAAGAATCCACCTCCATGTCAAAGTCATCAGCATAGATAGTTGGGACGAAACTCAGCCCTTTGTTTAAAATACTTTTCTCATCATTAGTCAGGGTATGGCTGCTCAAATTGATGGTGTTGTCATCTAATACCATCTGTTCTGTCTGGGCGGCCTTCCTCTTGTGGTCATTCTTGCACCCACCTCCCTCCTGGTGTGGGGTCTGGTTGCACCTCATTTTTTGAACGAGTAGTCATCTGTGAAGCTTGGACTGTTGGCAAGTCCTCAGAGGTATGTGGAGGCTCATTATCTGAGCTGTTGTCTGAGCTCTAAACTGTCGTTATGTTCCTGGGTTTAAACACCCTGGGCCTGCGTCTCCTCATCATGTAGCCCCTCTCTTCAGGGCTTAGGGTCCATTGGTATACCCTCTTCTCCCTGTAGTTAGCAGTTATTGCCTCCCATTTTTTCTTTTTGAATGCTATAAGATCACCTTCATAGTCTTTTAATTGTTTCTGTACTTTTTATCCAGTTATCTTGTTGATCCTGCTGTAATTTGTCAAGATGCAGCCCCTCATATTGGGTAATCTCTAGCTTCAGGGTTTTGAGAGTGGCTCCTGTTTCTTCTATTACAGTACATTTTCTCATGATAGCTAGACAGATAGCAACCATGGAGTTTAAAGTCAATTCTCCTTTTCTTTAGTTTCAATAGTTGATTATAAAGATGTAATGGGATCTCTCTCTGTGTTCTAATGACACCACTGACAAACCTAAAGCGGTGGGGATATATGCAATTAGCTAATTAAGTACATCTGAGATTATATATGTAGACAACCATTGTTCTAGTACCTAGTCTAAAGTACTTTTGTCAGAATACATCATGTTTAGTATATTAGAATCACCAGTAAACAATATAGACTGTGTAGGTTGCCTTAAGGGATGTCACTCGACATATAGACATAGTATGTCGTAGTAGTAATATTTTGATGGCAGAGAATAATTTACAAGTACTAATATGTATTTATGTTAGATGAGTGATGTTTTTTGCTAGTGTTAGTTTGTGTGTAATAAGTAAGCCATAAATACTTCAACAACTGCTAATAAGTATAGGTTGTTCTAGTCAATATGATAGGACGTTATATATGCGATACATAGTGCATGGAGGTCATGTACGCTGTACCTGTGTTAGTATTTTGTTACTTAGTAACCGTAACATGTTACGGATGTTTCACTTTGCTTTTTTACAGTTGGCCTACTCTGGCCTCCATAGATATCCATCGCGCATGCGCAGTTGCAATGATGGAACGCTGGGGTTTATCCTGGTTGGCAGAGCTGCACAATTTGTTTAGTGATTGGTATATAAGAAGGTATGTGTACATATTAACACTGTATATGTTTGATAAATGTCATTAAACCAGTGGTTTTTGTTTGGATTGTGCGGTCTCTGTTTGGATGCTATACAGTATATACTGTATATATATACAAAGGATGGTGTAAGTGCACTCTCACCGACTCTTGCAGCTTGTCAGGGTGCTATAAGGATAATGATACAATATAACAAAGAAGCACTCACTGAACGGTTCCAACTGTGACAAAAAAGTTTTAATTCAAAATCGTGACGTTTCCGGACAGCAACAGTCCCTTCCTCTGACAGATTAACAATGTGAAAATACAGGCCTTAAATAGGCTCCAAATTACCCACCCCTAGTGATTGACCAATCATGGCCAAAAATACATAACACACCCTTCATAGTGACCAATAATAATCAGTGATAGAAACCTACCAGTATATAGTAAATCAAGTGAATAGAAATAAAACATTTTAAGCATAAAACCCCGTATTGTCAATAGAGAGGTGCAATCTCATTCCAACCTGACATAAACCTCAGCTAAACAATTATGTAAAAATGCAGACAAAACCGTAAAAAAATGAAAAATAAACAATGAAAGTGGGGATCGTGTTTCAACCAATCAACATCACCCTGGCTCATAGGGATCGTAATTCCACCAATCAGCAGCGTGCTAGCACTCAAGGCTCAATACGTCAGTGTTGTGTGTTCAAACAACGCCCACCTGTCACTAGGGACGCATAACTACTCAAGGCTAGAATGTTATATTTGTAAAACCCAAATGATCACAACTAAACATTCACCTAGATCACTGCATATGTATGATTTGAATTGCTGATGTTTAGTAATAGCCAAAGCTGATATATACATATATCAGATCAGCTACCCCAAACGATACTAGAGACCGGATAGTCAGTATCACGTAACCACCTAGTCGTACATATGTAATAAAGAATAAATATAAATAAAATAAATGAATGAGCCATGTTTGTGCCACACTTAATCACTCTGCCACGGCACTCGTCATAAAAGTAAACAAAGTGCCGAGATTTATCCAATCATAGATTGGACCGCCCACCCGTGGGCGTATCAAAACAACGGAGAGTGTAAACAAGTTCTACGTGTCACACTGACACAAGTTATGCTGTATGCGCTCAGCTGGCTCCGTATAATAAAAGAAAAACTGCGTAAGCATAAAGCTGTGTGGCTCCCCTGACAGGCCGGCACTTGATCACATCCTGATACGGTCCCCCTCCAGCCATCAGAAACCAAACAAAGGTGCTTAACCAAATACATAATGCTACATAAACATATGTAGCCTCACCTCTTATTCCCAAATCACCAAGGCAAAAAATTTTTATAATAAAAATATATATAAAAATATATAAAAAAAATCAATAATCACAATAAGTGTACTTCCACCTACCCCTATGTGAGTATATAAAAAAAAAAAAAATTATTGTTATAAATGTAATCCATAATAATACTTTGTGTTATTCCCAAAGCTAAATAAATAGAGTCTCCGCTCCTATTATAGATAATAGTTCAAAAATGAAAAACAGAAAAAATCAGAAAAAAATTAAACTTCCAACAGTCATCTCATAATATAAATCCAGATGCCTCGATATAACAACAAATTCTACTTATAATACTGAATGTTGGTACGGAATGAGAAAGACCCCCCAGAAACAAAAACAACACGGGGTATCAAAAAAGTGTACAAGTGACTAAATGATACTAGAATTAAAATACAATTAAAAACATGAAACCATGTAGTGGACAAGGTAACAACAACAACATAATGAACAGGGTGCCACCTATGAATATCTCATAGAGGCAATATGGAACAGAGGTAACAGATAATTAGACCATATCATCTATGATTATGTGCTCATAATACGATCCCAATGTGATTGGTGTACCGCATAAAGCAGAAAAACATATTACCAGAATAAAAGAAAAAAGAAAGAAAAAAGGAAAAGAGGAGAAGAGACAGAAGAAAAGATCAAGAAAGAAAAGAAACAAAAAAAGAAAGAAAAAACAAAAGAATAAAAAGAAAGAGAAGGGGGAAGGAACAAAGAACAAAAGAGGACCAAGAAATAGAAAGAAAAAGGGAAAGAAGATGAGAAAAAGAAAAAGAAAAAAAAAAAAAAAAAAAAGGAAAAGAAAAAGAATTAGAAGAAAGAAAAGAGAATAGAGGGGAGAGAGAGAGAGAATGGAGTAATGGATCATGGACTCTCAGTAGTGTAGAACATCAGACATCCCACTGGTACTTCCTGAATCTCACAGTTCATAGATAACATTGCCATCCCGTGTGGGTATTGAGACCCCTGGGGCAAAGAGTACCCAGTTTGTAGATCCATCTCGATTCTTTACGTAACAGCATGTTTCCTCTGTCTCCTCCCCTTCGTGGAATCGGTACGTGGTCGATCAGTCTAAATCTCAGATCATTGACAGTGTGTCCTGCCTCCAAGAAGTGTCTCGCCACAGGCTGGTCTGCCTTTCCATTTCTAATGGCCAAACGAAGGTTTAGTATTCGTTTGGCCATTAGAAATGGAAAGGCAGACCAGCCTGTGGCGAGACACTTCTTGGAGGCAGGACACACTGTCAATGATCTGAGATTTAGACTGATCGACCACGTACCGATTCCACGAAGGGGAGGAGACAGAGGAAACATGCTGTTACGTAAAGAATCGAGATGGATCTACGAACTGGGTACTCTTTGCCCCAGGGGTCTCAATACCCACACGGGATGGCAATGTTATCTATGAACTGTGAGATTCAGGAAGTACCAGTGGGATGTCTGATGTTCTACACTACTGGAGAGTCCAGATCCATTACTCCATTCTCTCTCTCTCTCCCCTCTATTCTCTTTTCTTTTATCTAATTCTTTTTCTTTTCCTTTTTTCTTTTTTTTTTTTTTTTTTCTTTTTCTTTTTCTCATCTTCTTTCCCTTTTTCTTTCTATTTCCTTGGTCCCTCTTTTGTTCTTTGTTTCCTTCCCCCTTCTCTTTCTTTTATTCTTTTGGTTTTTTCTTTCTTTTTTTGTTTCTTTTCTTTCTTGATCTTTTCTTCTGTCTCTTCTCCTCTTTTCCTTTTTTCTTTCTTTTTTCCTTTTATTCTGGTAATATGTTTTCTGCTTTATGCGGTACACCAATCACATTGGGATCGTATTATGAGCACTTAATCAAGATGATATCGGTCAAATTATCTGTTACCTCTGTTCCATATGCCTCTATGAAATATTCATAGGTGGCACCCTGTTCATTATGTTGTTGTTGTTACCCTTGTCCACTACATGGTTCATCTTGTTTTTAATTGTATTTTAATTCTAGTATCATTTAGTCACTTGTACACTTTTTTGATACCCGTGTTGTTTTTGTTTCTGGGGGGTCTTTCTCATTCCGTACCGACATTCAGTATTATAAGTAGAATTTGTTGTTATATCGAGGGCATCTGGATTATATTATGAGAGATGACTGTTGGAAGTTGATTTTTTTTCTGATTTTTTCTGTTTTTTCATTTTTTGAACTATTATCTATAATAGGAGCGGAGACTCTATTTATTTAGCTTTGGGAATAACACGAAGTATTATTATGGATTACATTTATAACAATAAATTTTTTTTTTTTTTTTATATACTCACATAGGGGTAGGTGGAAGTACACTTATTGTGATTATTGATTTTTTATACTATATATTTTTATATATATTCTTTATTATAAAAATTTTTTGCCTTGGTGATTTGGGAATAAGAGGTGAGGCTACATATGTTTATGTAGCATTATGTATTTGGTTAAGCACCTTTGTTTGGTTTCTGATGGCTGGAGGGGGACCGTATCAGGATGTGATCAAGTGCCGGCCTGTCAGGGGAGCCACACACCTTTATGCTTACGCAGTTTTTCTTTTATTATACGGAGCCAGCTGAGCGCATACAGCATAACTTGTGTCAGTGTGACACGTAGAACTTGTTTACACTCTCCGTTGTTTTGATACGCCCACGGGTGGGCGGTCCAATCTATGATTGGATAAATCTCGGCACTTTGTTTACTTTTATGACGAGTGCCGTGGCAGAGTGATTAAGTGTGGCACAAACATGGCTCATTCATTTATTTTATTTATATTTATTCTTTATTATATATGTACGACTAGGTGGTTACGTGATACTGACTATCCGGTCTCTAGTATCGTTTGGGGTAGCTGATCTGATATATGTATATATCAGCTTTGGCTATTACTAAACATCAGCAATTCAAATCATACATATGCAGTGATCTAGGTGAATGTTTAGTTGTGATCATTTGGGTTTTACAAATATAACATTCTAGCCTTGAGTAGTTATGCGTCCCTAGTGACAGGTGGGCGTTGTTTGAACACACAACACTGACGTATTGAGCCTTGAGTGCTAGCACGCTGCTGATTGGTGGATACGATCCCTAATGAGCCAGGGTGATGTTGATTGGTTGAAACACGATCCCCACTTCATTGTTTATTTTTCATTTTTTTAACGGTTTTGTCTGCATTTTTACATAATTGTTTAGCTGAGGTTTATGTCAGGTTGGAATGAGATTGCACCTCTCTATTGACAATACGGGGTTTTATGCTTAAAATGTTTTATTTCTAGTTCACTTGATTTACTATATACTGGTAGGTTTTCTATCACTGATTATTATTGGTCACTATGAAGGGTGTGTTATTTATTTTTGGCCATGATTGGTCAATCACTAGGGGAGGGGTAATTTGGAGCCTATTTAAGGCCTGTATTTTTCATCATTGTTAATCTGTCAGAGGAAGGAATGTTGCCTGTCCCGAAACGTCACGATTTTGAATTAAAACTTTTTTGTCACAGTTGGAACCAGTTCAGTGAGTGCTTCTTTGTTATATTATATATATATATATTATATATATATATATATATATTATATATATATTAAATATATATATATATATATATATTATATATATATATATATATATATATATATATATACAGGAATATATGTATAACATATATACAGTATATATATATATATATAGATATGTATATATATATATATATATATGTGCATATATATATATATATATATATATTTGATTGTAGTGGACAGGCTGATGGTGTAGTCCTGTGTTATAATCTATACACAAATGGTTAAAATTATTTACCTTATTCAAAGAATGATTGGTTCAGAGTCAGACCCTCAAAAAAACTTTTAACCTTTTAAAAAAGAGAGATAAATGAAAGCGGTATGATTAAACCTCTTTCCTAAAGTAAAGGCGAAATCAGCACTCTATTTTTCAGAGCCTTCTTTGCTCATATTTACCACAATATTAGTGGAAGGGCACTGTATGTAGAACATTATTGAGCCCATAAATACATTCTCCCTAACAAAATCCCATCAGCAAGATTACAAGTAGTGCGTTATGATTTTTCTGGGCGCAATGGGATCTTTTCGCAATCCGTTTCCATTGCACTGGTATTACAAGTCTTGAAAAATCGCAATTGCGCATGCGCATTCTTCTTTTACGCATCAATCCTTTCTGCGCTTGAAGAACCGTAGTTAACAGTTTTGCGCAACATAAACAAAATCACGAAACACTTCAAAAATACATTACAAAGTACAGTTATACTCATTATTTAAAAAAAATTTTGCACACAAAAGATAGAAGGGCTCAAAGATACGTGATCTCGGGTGTTAGAAAAAAAAAAGCACACACAGGGATTTTACATTGACATACATACACATACATAGAGAAACATGGATTTATATGTATACAGATATGTTTAACTTGGGAGCTAATGAAAATATTTTACATTACAATCTAATGCACATAAAACAATATCTCAGAGGAATGCGCCTTTTTCATGATAAACACAGTTTTTAATTTGCACACAGGCAGTGACCTGAAATAGTTAATGTTGATGTCCGAAAAAGGATAAACTAATTAAAGTAAAAAAGTGATAGAGATGACTTATTTGGACTAAAGTAAAAATAAGTTTAATCCTTAATTGTCTCTTTGTTATTATTGGATAATAGTGTTACTGAATTGACAGCAAGCTACAAATTTTGCAGTTAGATCTGAATAAAAAGTACATATTAAAATGTTACTTGAACCTAATATAAAAAAATATACTGGAATTTCATCCTTGTTCTTAGTGTGCTGTTTTGAAATATACTTGTAAAAACTGTACCCTTAAATTGCTGGAAAATATATTTATTTGAGTTGGTATTTTATTGTTGAGATTACAAAAAAATCATCTAGTAATGTCCCCCCCAGTTATATAAAAACGTATGGGATTTGCAATAAGTATTTGAGAATAAAATGTAAGAGAGCTGGCAAAAATGATATCCTAGAAGGAGTCTAATAGTATTTATTTCTGAAATGCCAGGCTTACTATATAGCATAATGAGGAAACAGAGCATGCCTTTTTTTAAATAAACTGATGCCATGCTTATTTAACTCCCTCATTGCCAAACCATTTCACATTACTGTGATGAGCTATTTCTATGCTTTGTAAAATGCTGCTTTCATATAACAGTACCGTAAATCGTTTTTGAAGTGAGGAACGGATACAAATTATATATTGTATTTTTTTTTTAAGCAGACCCTGCAGAATTCAAAGTAAGCCCATTATTGTATTTATAATATCATAAAATGCTAAGAGGTTACAACTAATAATTAAATATTTTATTAACATAGCTATATTATAGACACAATGTTTGAGGGTTTTATAATTGTGTTAGGTAACATAATTTCTAAAATAATCAAAATGAAGAATAATACAAAGTATTTTTTAATAGAAATAAACAAACCCAAAAATGAGATACTATGGGGCCGATTTATCATGATGTGAGCGTACATGATCCGATATTGCGGATATGTCCGCTGCACATCGAAAAATGCCGACAGCATACGCCGCTAGCAGGGGGTGTCAATCAACCTGATCGTATTCGATGGGGTTGATTTCCGGTGATGTCTGTCCACCGCCTCAAAGCAGGTAGACAGGTTATGGAGCAGCGGTCTTTAAAAGGCTTGCCAGAAACATGATAATTCGGCCCCTATATGATTTTTGGCATCATTGTTTATGTATACCCCTCATCAAATGATTTTTTTTATAAGGAAATAACATTATATTATCTCTCTCTATTTATAATTATGCATAGCATACACACACAAACACATACACACACATATATATATATATACAGGGAGTGCAGAATTATTAGGCAAGTTGTATTTTTGAGGATTAATTTTATTATTGAAACAACAACCATGTTCTCAATGAACCCCCAAAAAAATCATTAATATCAAGCAGAATATTTTTGGAAGTAGTTTTTAGTTTGTTTTTAGTTTTAGCTATTTTAGGGGGATATCTGTGTGTGCAGGTGACTATTACTGTGCATAATTATTAGGCAACTTAACAAAAAACAAATATATACCCATTTCAATTATTTATTTTTACCAATGAAACCCAATATAACTCTCAACATTCACAAATATACATTTCTGACATTCAAAAACAAAACAAAAAAACAAATCAGTGACCAATATAGCCACCTTTCTTTGCAAGGACACTCAAAAGCCTGCCATCCATGGATTCTGTCAGTGTTTTGATCTGTTCACCATCAATATTTGCGTGCAGCAGCAACCACAGCCTCCCAGACACTGTTCAGAGAGGTGTACTGTTTTTCCCTCCTTGTAAATCTCACATTTGATGATGGACCACAGGTTCTCAAATGGGGTTCAGATCAGGTGAACAAGGAGGCCATGTCATTAGATTTTCTTCTTTTATACCCTTTCTTGCCAGCCACGCTGTGGAGTACTTGGACGCGTGTGATGGAGCATTGTCCTGCATGAAAATCATGTTTTTCTTGAAGGATGCAGACTTCTTCCTGTACCCACTGCTTGAAGAAGGTGTCTTCCAGAAACTGGCAGTAGGACTGGGAGTTGAGCTTGACTCCATCCTCAACCCGAAAAGGCCCCACAAGCTCATCTTTGATGATACCAGCCCAAACCAGTACTCCCCCTCCACCTTGCTGGCGTCTGAGTCGGACTGGAGCTCTCTGCCCTTTACCAATCCAGCCACGGGCCCATCCATCTGGCCCATCAAGACTCACTCTCATTTCATCAGTCCATAAAACCTTAGGAAAAATCAGTCTTGAGATATTTCTCTGGCCAGTCTTGACGTTTCAGCTTGTGTGTCTTGTTCAGTGGTGGTCGTCTTTCAGCCTTTCTTACCTTGGCCATGTCTCTGAGTATTGCACACCTTTTGCTTTTGGGCACTCCAGTGATGTTGCAGCTCTGAAATATGGCCAAACTGGTGGCAAGTGGCATCTTGGCAGCTGCACGCTTGACTTTTCTCAGTTCATGGGCAGTTATTTTGTGCCTTGGTTTTTCCACACGCTTCTTGCGACCCTGTTGACTATTTTGAATGAAACGCTTGATTGTTCGATGATCACGCTTTCAGAAGCTTTGCAATTTTAAGAGTGCTGCATCCCATCTGCAAGATATCTCACTATTTTTGACTTTTCTGAGCCTGTCAAGTCCTTCTTTTGACCCATTTTGCCAAAGGAAAGGAAGTTGCCTAATAATTATGCACACCTGATATAGGGTGTTGATGTCATTAGACCACACCCCTTCTCATTACAGAGATGCACATCACCTAATATGCTTAATTGGTAGTAGGCTTTCGAGCCTATATAGCTTGGAGTAAGACAACATGCATAAAGAAGATGATGTGGTCAAAATACTCATTTGCCTAATAATTCTGCACTCCCTGTATAATGTATGTATATATATATATATATATACACACAAATAAACACACATATATGCACTCATACATAAACATATGTAGAAACACATAAACACACATATACAGTACACACATACAAACACATACACAAGCGAATACACATATACACCATACACACACACCACACCACACACACAAAACACATGCACACACATAAACATATGCACACACACAAACACATGCACACGCACATACACAAGAGGGAGTTGATGCACAACCTTACAAACACCTATAACAAAACTACAGCACTGCAAAAGCTCTTACCACAGCAAACTGATTGCTTTCTTTGTAGATCTTTCTTTTTCACAGTTTTTCTTTTCTTCCAGTCACACACAAATTTAGCAAACCTCTAGGGGGATTGAAATACTGCAGCGGGCCCCTTGAAAGGATGGGTCCACTAGCAGTGGAGACCCTGAAGTTACTCTTTTCCACACTTTTTCATATAAAAAAGCTATAAAACATGGGGAAATGGGGTGTGTGTCTGGGCGGCAGCCATGAAAGGCAGCATTACCTGAAGCTGCAAGAGATTATTTGGTAATCCGCCAATTATCATTGGAATCCTGTTTCACCCGCATATAGAAACGCTATAATCAAACATGTGAATGTGTACTGAACAGGACTATATATATATATATTGTGATATACTGACTCTTGTGGACTGGTCTGGACCATTGTGTTCTTAGGTGGCGGCCTACTACGGATTCAACCCCCCCCCCCCCCCAGTTCGACGGGGTTGAACAGATTGACGATATCTGTTGACTTGCGAGTGATTTGTGACATTCTACTGCAATATTACCTGCATTCTCGAACATGGAAGATATGTATGTGATTATGCAAAACCTGATGACCGGTTTTGAGCGCATAATGTGTAACAGACTTGACCACCTCCTGTCGCGTATGGAGAGCACCCGCTCTGGAGTGGAAGTATCTGAATTTCAGAAAGTGACAAATACGGAGTCTGTCTGCCTGAGCAGCGCTATACAAACCAGTGTGACCCGGCTTTCTGCCAGGAGAGAGCATGCTCGCGTGCAGCCAAGTTCCTGTGAGAGTCCCCTGCCTCCTACCTGGATCCCTGTTCGGGAAGATGTGGCCGGCTCTCTGGAGAGGGACTGGGATGCTGCAGTGAAGCCAGTGGGTTAAATTAATGCTCAGCTATGCGGTCAGATCGGAAAGGCATCTGTGGCAGCTCCTATGGACCAGCTTGGGCTGACGTTGTTGAGTAACTTCTTTCTGAATGGCGACTGAACTGAATTGCCGCTTTGTGGTCCTACAGAGGAACGTCAAGTTCAATGCTTGCTGTATGTTGTGCAGACTCCCTCTGGAGGGGTTACCTTTTGGCTGGTTTATGCAGGTCTGGCATTCTGATCTACTTGAAGACTGTGTCTACTGTCTATGCCCCAGAATTTTTGCCATTGGGGTATTGGGTAAACATTGTGTTCTTTTTATAGTATTAGTTTGAGGGGCTACACTTCTATTTCATTCCTGACTTTCCTGCATATGAATGATGACCTTTGTGCCTGATAAACTGTTTAACAGGACATACAGCTATATTTGGAATGTGGGTTGCAAGCTCCCAGTTTTCTGGAGTGATTCGCAGCTGTTTAGTAGTTTAACTTATAACTCTCTATGCCTTATATTTATGTTCATGGTTGTTTATTCTGGCGGGATGTCTGCAAATTGCTATGTTACTGTGCCATTTTCATGCCCTCATATACGGTTATAGGTTTAGTTTGTGCCATAATGTTTAAGAAGTGGGCCTATAAGCGCTTATCTCACTAAATTCCACTCTAGCAGTAATCCCAATTTATATAGTTCCAACAGCTAATACAAAGATTTTTGTTTGCTATTTGCTACTGCATTAGGGATATAGTAGTACTCAACTGTATTTAGAGGCCCAATTATGCAGTTATTTACTCAGACTGTGTTTAAAACTAGTTTAAAATATTTATTTATAAGAGTACCATAGGTCAAAGATGTGACCCCTATTTATCTTGACTCAAGTTCTTTTACTATAGTATTACATATAATAGTTTTTACCTTTTGCTTTATATAATGTGGTATGTTATGAAGGTCTTAAAGCCTGATACACGTATTTGCAGTCTGTATTTGAATATGGAAAATCCTAATTAGGTTCTCTCATCTATTATTACTTAAATAGGAAAGAACTCTCTCTTTTTAAGTAGGACTATATGCACATAGTGGCCCTACCATTTAATCCCCTATTATGGAGATATAATCACTATATAACTGTTGCACAACACAGTCCTTAAACATAACTTTTACAGTGCTACCCATGTCCTGTATGCTTGTTTATTATGCTCTCATTAGAGTTCCAATACTATGTTATTATAAGCAATTTGAAGAAGCACTATGTGGTCTACATGGGTACTAGTACTAGCTTTGCTACCATAGTGTAAGTATATTTCTTCTATTTTATCTTTGTGATATTGTTCTTGCTAATCAGTTTGATTTTTTTAGTCCTAGTTCAGAACTATTTTTATAGAGTTTACTGAGCACGAAAGTGACTTATGGGCTTAGCTATATGCTATAGCAACATAAATACTAGCTTTATAATATTATAGTTTTAGAGGTCCAAAAGTGACCTGTACAATTTAAATATTATCCCTCTTATTACAGTGTCATAATATGTCCTGAAGTCCAAAAATGACTTCAATTAGTGTGGGGGATATTTTTTCCATAATTATAATATTAACGGTTCTATGGATAACCAAATGTTTTGTACACATATTAATAAGATATTCTCTTTATAGAATATTATGGGTACAATATTGACCCTATGGGGTAAATGTATTAATGTGCAAGTGGACATGATACGATGTAGGGTATTATGTCCACCGCACATCAATAAATACCGACAGCCATACGATGTCGGCATTTATCATTGCACCAGCAGTTCTTGTGAACTACTGGTGCAATGCCGCTTCCTGCAGATTTGCGGCCAATCGGCTGCTAGCAGGGGGTGTCAATCAACCCGATCTTATTTGATTGGGTTGATTTCTTTCCGTCGCCTCAGAGCAGGCAGACAAGTTATGGAGCAGCGGTCTTTAGACCGCTGCTTCATAACTTCTGTTTCTAGCGAGCTTCCGCTCGAGCATAATTGCGCTAGAGAAGTAAGCATTTTGCTCTCGTCGGGTTGCGCTCTTGTTATGAGTTGAAAGTAAACTGTTCTCGCTCGCTAACACAACGAGCACAAAAAGCCAAACTTAGAATATCTCGTGTGCATTCATGTTTTCCCCCATAAAAGTCAATGGAGAAAAAAAAAATCACCCCACTTGTGCGCAAACCCAATTGCATATTTTTAGGTGCACTAACCCGACATGAAAATATGAATATTTCACATTCAAATGTTCTTTACATACAAGAATATGTTCTATTTATACATACACAAATATTTCTACTTATATCTGATGGTATTTTGGTATAATATATATCTATACCTATATATATATATAAAGGTAACAAAAGGCAGAGTGCAGCAGACGAAATAGATAAAAGTCCAAACTTTATTACAAATGGGTTAAAAGTCCACAACATCCATGGGAACAGTGAGTGAGACACAGTCACTTGTGCAAAACGGCTATATATATACACGATTATATATATATACAGTATATATATATATATAGATAGATAGATAGATAGATAGATAGATAGATATTTAGAAATGCTTAGATCATATTCTTCTATGTGCAGAATATTGGAATGGGAAATACTGACAGTAAATACATAGTTAAAACCTATGTTAAAAATAAATATTGCAATAAATATGCTTTTACATGTTTTTATCTATTTAGAGGGATATGAAACCCAAATTTTTACTTACATGGTTCAGATAGAGAATGCAATTTTTTTTTTTTTTTTTTAAATAATTTTTTATTGAGGTTTTGCATAAGTAATAAAAGCATACAGCAACTCTCATAACTGAAATAATACAATACAAGAATAATAACAAGAAACAAAATGATTGCTAACATTTGATTTCTGAAACCTCTATTTTATATGAAGCTTTCAGGCATTACTATTTTGCAGGTCACTGAAGGACCCAATTAGACAGGTAAGACTGGTGAGCTATGATAGTCATCTTAAAAACCTTTAATTGTTATATAAGTAGAAAAATATGATCGTATATGAGTTTCATTAAGTGTTGGCTTGAAATTCAGCGGGTAAGCACCGCTCAGGTAACCAACACTATATGAAATATTGGAACCCCTTCAAATGTCACATGAGGTAGGAGGCCTGTGGTAGAGTCTGGCAATAGATGTATTAATATAAAACCATACATAATCATGTGCATAAGCGCACATGTACCAAAGAGCACTCTCCTATATAGCCCAAAACAATATAGCATCAGTAATTTATAAAATTTAAAATACCAATATATCTGAAATACCTAAAACCCCTGCTTTCCCCAAATGTAATAACCCACAAGAGAAAATTATGACGTTAGACAACTCCATAATACATGAGAATACACAAGTTTGCAGAGAACTCTATTGTTACACAGTGTCAAACAGATACCAATACTCAGTAGCGCTGGACACTGATTATGTGGGAAGTTTTAGAAAGTAGAAGTGTAAGGGAAACAGAGCTCTATTTCAATCACATTGCTCTTAATGATAGGAAAGATGACCAATAAATCTATATAATTCCAATACTATTGTCTTGGTTATTCTTAATCATTTGGAGTCTGAAGTATATGCATGTGAGACACATAGACAGCGATATGGTTGACTTCTAATATATAGGCTCTATATAATATAAGTAGTAGGAGTATCATGAGCCTTATATTGCAGTTACCAAAACATTCCTCTTAGTGTAACATATGAATAGGCAGTACTGGATCTATACTAAGGGATGAGTGTTTAACTGTGCGTGACATACAGAGAACAGGTATGTAGTGAGTCTAGAGTACCAGTCGCCAGCAAGATTGTTATTAACAAGGGCCCAGATGTTTGCAACAGGGGTATAGAGAAGGTACAACACATCTAGTGGCATATGAAATGTTAAATGGTACCCTTAAATAAAAAAAAAAAAAACTGAATATGGGCGAGTACTTACAATAATAGCCATCAGCATGTATGCATATATATATAAAAAACCTTTCCCACCTAATCCAGATATTTACAGCACCGATAAAAGGTAATACTTAGTACAGCTGCCTGGTTAGGGTAGATCAGAGAGCTCCCTCCTGTAGACACCCACACACGCAGGTAAAATTGTAACACAAATTGTCGATTTATACATAAAAATACAAGGAGATATAGCAGGGTCTGATGATATACTTAGCTAGACAGGTACATATGACAAAAATCACATATTAGATAGCTGTAATGTCAGACAGCAGTGTACAGTCATTGAGGCTAGTCCCAGGGGTGAGTACTTGAGAGCATGTAGTCTATTAAAAATTATTCCAAACTGAGACTTATCTAACTTATTGTTCAAAAGTATGATGTAAAGACATAAATGAAAAGTGAGAGGGTAACTCGTGGTAGGCCATCTTCCATTACCCTTAGTTTCTTGCGTGGTTAACCTATTCCATCACGGCTTGACAATGAAAAGAAGGCCAAATAAACTTTGGGAGCGTCTTTGAAGTAGCAAATAGCATGTAGGCTCTGCCAGTTCAGACCATCCGTTAGACCCTGTGTATGGATGGATAAGCAGCTCAAGGATACTCCTTCTCTAAGGGCCGAGTGGGTAACTACGCTCTCAGTATCAGTCTTAGAGGGCTGAAGCAGAGACCCCACACTGGGGTGAGAGCAGAAGGCTGAATGTGAGATCGGGGTATTCAGGAGCACTCCGACACTTGTCTCCTTTGCCGTAGCATACAGCGCAGTGATCCGTTGTCGCTCTGTAGCGATCTCATGCTGCATAGCAAAATGGCGTCCATCTTTTTCCCGGGGGCCGGCCGCATCCCCCATTAAAGATGCCATGGTAAGGGATCTAGGCTTTTCTGCAGTATGTGGCGATCTACAAGCTGGTGCATCCATCTCCTGCCGCTGGTAAAAGGTTGCCGTATCTGCTCTTTGCTGAACAAGGTGTGCTTTAATATCTTCTGCTCCAGACTCCGTTTCTGTTTCTTGAAGTGGGTGTCTTATGAGGGACATGAGGCTTTCAAACTGCCTGCTCATCTTTTGGTCTAGGTTGGTTAGCAGTTGGTGTATATCGTCACCGGCTTCCTCCATCTTCAATTTAACAGCGGGTATATGATATAGCAAAGTTAAAAGCTTTTCACCCAGAGAACTGGGGGGGGTTATTGAAAAATAGTATGTGGGCTGCAGCCGAAGTCTTAAGCTTTCCACATTAGGGCTCCCTGTAGAGTTGAATATGTAATATTTATGTCCAACGGTGCAGCATTTTCTGCTACAGATTGTACTCCTTAGTTATAATAGCAATGCCGCAGAAATGGCAATATAATTTGCAAAATAGTCATATCATTTGCAGAGCTCCTAAATTTCACGTCTTAGTATGGCTGCTGCCTAGCCACGCCCCCAGAGCATGCAATTTTGATCAACTTTCTAATTTACTCTATCAATTTGTCTTTGTTCTCTTGGTATCTTTATTTGAAAAAGCTTAAGAGCCGGCCTATTTTTGGTTAAGCACCATCGGCTACTTAGGTGCTGTACCGGCTCCTGAGCCTATATTACTGCTTTTCAATAAAGATACCAAGAGAATGAAGAAAATTTGATGGTAGAAGTAAATTAGAAAGTTGCTTAAAATTGCATGCTCTACCTAAATCATAAAGGAAAAAAAATTGGGTTTCATATCCCTTTAACTGCAAAGGGCTCCAGTGCACTTATATATATGTCCATATATGTGTACATATGTATTTGTGTGTTTTAATGTGTATATATATCTGTAAATACATATATACACATATAAATACAGAGATACATATTTATACATATAGAAAGTTCAAAAGGAAAAATAGCAGCACCCTCCAAGGCAGTTTAAAACACTTCTTCTTTATTGATCACATTAAAAGAACACAAGGATAGATACAACAGTCAGAGCACGTCTGACATGTTTCGGCTTGGTAGCCTTAATCATAGACGTGCCAAAGTGAAGTAGACATTTGTTATTTCAAAACAAAACTGTGAGCCTATTGGTTAATTATAATTTACATGTGACCTGTGTTCATCTAGTTATAGTTAACAATTATTAGCTTAACCCTGTGTGTGCTCAATTGCAAAAATGTCATTAAACGATCTCTTATATATACAACTCACACATTAACACTTCTGAGCTTAAATATTCAAAAGAAGGGGCTAAACAGTGTTTAGAAAGATAAATAAATAAATATTTGTCGTATCAAATACATTATGAAATAATAAATATTTCTCCAACATAGGTGTGTCCGGTCCACGGCGTCATCCTTACTTGTGGGATATTCTCTTCCCCAACAGGAAATGGCAAAGAGCCCAGCAAAGCTGGTCACATGATCCCTCCTAGGCTCCGCCTACCCCAGTCATTCTCTTTGCCGTTGCACAGGCAACATCTCCACGGAGATGGCTAAGAGTTTTTTGGTGTTTAAATGTAGTTTTTATCCTTCAATCAAGTGTTTGTTATTTTAAAATAGTGCTGGTATGTACTATTTACTCTGAAACAGAAAAGAGATGAAGATTTCTGTTTGTAAGAGGAAGATGATTTTAGCAAACGTTACTAAAATCGATTGCTGTTTCCACACAGGACTGTTGAGATGAAGTAACTTCAGTTGGGGGAAACAGTTTGCAGACTTTTCTGCTTGAGGTATGACTGGCCACATTTCTAACAAGACTTTGTAATGCTGGAAGGCTGTCATTTTCCCTATGGGGACCGGTAAGCCATTTTCTTAGTTTAAGTAAAAGAATAAAGGGCTTCATAAGGGCTTATAAAACTGGTAGACATTTTTCTGGGCTAAAACGATTACTTTTCTAAACATATTTGGCAGATTATAACTCTTATAGTTATTATAATCTTGAGGATTGTTTTAAAAAAACGGCAGGCACTGTATTGGACACCTTTTTCAGATGGGGGCCTTTTCTAGTCATAGGCAGAGCCTCATTTTCGCGCCACTAATGCGCAGTTGTTTTTGGAGAGCAAGGCATGCAGATGCATGTGTGAGGAGCTAGAACCACTGAAAAAGCTTATAGAAGGCGTCATTTGGTATCGTATTCCCCTCTGGGCTTGGTTGGGTCTCAGCAAAGCAGATACCTGGGACTGTATAGGGGTTAAATGTAAAAACGGCTCCAGTTCCGTTATTTTAAGGGTTAAAGCTTTCAAATTTGGTGTGCAATACTTTTAAGGCTTTATGACACTGTGGTGAAAATTTGGTGAATTTTGAACAATTCCTTCATACTTTTTCACATATTCAGTAATAAAGTGTGTTCAGTTTAAAATTTAAAGTGACAGTAACGGTTTTATTTTAAAACGTTTTTTGTGCTTTGTTGACAAGTTTAAGCCTGTTTAACATGTCTGAACCATCAGATAAGCGATGTTCTATATGTATGAAAGCCAAGGTTTCTCCCCATTTAAATATATGTGATGATTGTGACATAGTGTCCAAAAAAAGTAGGGACAATGATGCCACAGATAATGATATTGCCCAAGATGATTCCTCAAATGAGGGGAGTAAGCATGGTACTGCATCATCCCCTTCTGTGTCTACACCAGTTTTGCCCACACAAGAGGCCCCTAGTACATCTAGTGCGCCCATACTTATTACCATGCAACAATTAACGGCTGTAATGGATAATTCTATTGCTAACATTTTATCCAAAATGCCTACTTATCAGAGAAAGCGCGATTGCTCTGTTTTAAACACTCAAGAGCAAGAGGACGCTGATGATAACTGTTCTGACATACCCTCACACCAATCTGAAGGGGCCAGGGGGGAGGTTTTGTCTGAGGGAGAAATTTCAGATTCAGGAAAAATTTCTCAACAAGCTGAACCTGATGTTGTAACATTTAAATTTAAACTAGAACATCTCCGCGCACTGCTTAAGGAGGTATTATCTACTCTGGATGATTGTGACAATCTGGTCATTCCAGAGAAATTATGTAAGATGGACAAGTTCCTAGAGGTTCCGGTGCCCACCGATGCTTTTCCTATACCCAAGCGGGTGGCGGACATAGTAAATAAGGAGTGGGAAAGGCCCGGCATACCTTTTGTTCCTCCCCCTATATTTAAGAAATTATTTCCTATAGTCGACCCCAGAAAGGACTTATGGCAGACAGTTCCCAAGGTCGAGGGGGCGGTTTCAACTCTAAACAAACGCACTACTATTCCTATAGAAGATAGTTGTGCTTTCAAAGATCCTATGGATAAAAAATTTGAGGGTTTGCTTAAAAAGATGTTTGTTCAGCAAGGTTACCTTCTACAACCAATTTCATGCATTGTTCCTGTCACTACAGCAGCGTGTTTCTGGTTCGAAGAACTAGAAAAGTCGCTCAATAAAGAATCTTCGTATGAGGAGGTTATGGACAGAGTTCAAGCACTAAAATTGGCTAACTCTTTTATTTTAGATGCCGCTTTGCAATTAGCTAGATTAGCGGCGAAAAATTCAGGGTTTACTATCGTGGCGCGCAGAGCGCTTTGGCTAAAGTCTTGGTCAGCGGATGTGTCTTCCAAGACAAAATTGCTTAACATCCCTTTCAAGGGTAAAACACTGTTTGGTCCTGATTTGAAAGAGATTATTTCAGACATCACTGGGGGAAAGGGCCACGACCTTCCTCAGGATGGGTCCTTTAAGGCTAAAAATAAGCCTAATTTTCGTCCCTTTCGCAGAAACGGACCAGCCTCTAATTCTACATCCTCTAAGCAAGAGGGTAATACTTCTCAACCCAAACCAGCCTGGAGACCGATGCAAGGCTGGAACAAGGGTAAGCAGGCCAAGAAGCCTGCCACAGCTACCAAAACAGCATGAAGGGATGGCCCCCGATCCGGGACCGGATCTGGTGGGGGGCAGACTTTCTCTCTTTGCTCAGGCTTGGGCAAGAGATGTTCAGGATCCTTGGGCACTAGAAATAGTTTCTCAGGGTTATCTCCTGGAATTCAAGGAACTACCCCCAAGGGGAAGGTTCCACAGGTCTCAATTATCTTCAAACCAAATAAAAAGACAGGCATTCTTACATTGTGTAGAAGACCTGTTAAAGATGGGAGTAATTCATCCAGTTCCAATAGGAGAACAAGGGATGGGGTTTTACTCCAACCTGTTCATAGTTCCCAAAAAAGAGGCAACATTCAGACCAATTTTAGATCTCAAGATCCTAAACAAATTTCTCAGGGTTCCATCGTTCAAAATGGAAACCATTCGAACGATCCTTCCTACCATCCAGGAAGGTCAATTTATGACCACGGTGGATTTAAAGGATGCGTACCTACATATTCCTATCCACAAGGAACATCATCAGTTCCTAAGGTTCGCTTTTCTGGACAAGCATTACCAGTTTGTGGCACTTCCATTCGGATTAGCCACTGCTCCGAGAATTTTCACAAAGGTACTAGGGTCCCTTCTAGCAGTTCTAAGACCAAGGGGCATTGCAGTAGTACCTTACTTGGACGACATCCTGATTCAAGCGTCGTCTCTGTCAAAAGCAAAGGCTCATATGGACATCGTTCTAGCCTTTCTCAGATCTCACGGATGGAAAGTGAACATAGAAAAAAGTTCTCTGTGCCCGTCAACAAGAGTTCCCTTCTTGGGAACAATAATAGATTCCTTAGAAATGAGGATTTTTCTGACAGAGGTCAGAAAATCAAAACTTCTAAGCTCTTGTCAAGTACTTCATTCTGTTCTTCATCCTTCCATAGCGCAGTGCATGGAAGTAATAGGATTGATGGTTGCAGCAATGGACATAGTTCCTTTTGCACAAATTCATCTAAGACCATTGCAACTGTGCATGCTCAGACAGTGGAATGGGGATTATACAGACTTGTCTCCGACGATTCAAGTAGATCAAAGGACCAGAGATTCACTCCGTTGGTGGCTGATCCTGGACAACCTGTCCCAGGGAATGAGCTTCCGCAGACCAGAGTGGGTCATTGTCACGACCGACGCCAGTCTGGTGGGCTGGGGCGCGGTCTGGGAACCCCTGAAAGCTCAGGGTCTATGGTCTCGGGAAGAATCTCTTTTCCCGATAAACATTCTGGAACTGAGAGCGATATTCAATGCTCTCAAAGCTTGGCCTCATCTAGCAAAGGCCAAATTCATAAGGTTTCAATCAGACAACATGACGACTGTTGCATATATCAACCATCAGGGGGGAACAAGGAGTTCCCTGGCGATGGAGGAAGTGACCAAGATAATTCAATGGGCGGAGGATCACTCCTGCCACTTGTCTGCAATCCACATCCCAGGAGTGGAAAATTGGGAAGCGGATTTTCTGAGTCGTCAGACCTTCCATCCGGGGGAGTGGGAACTCCATCCGGAAATCTTTGCCCAAATAACTCAATTATGGGGCATTCCAGACATGGATCTGATGGCCTCTCGTCAGAACTTCAAGATTCCTTGTTACGGGTCCAGATCCAGGGATCCCAAGGCGACTCTAGTGGATGCACTAGTAGCACCTTGGACCTTCAACCTAGCTTATGTATTCCCACCGTTTCCTCTCATTCCCAGGCTGGTAGCCAGGATCAATCAGGAGAGGGCTTCGGTGATCTTGATAGCTCCTGCGTGGCCACGCAGGACTTGGTATGCAGACCTGGTGAATATGTCATCGGCTCCACCATGGAAGCTACCTTTGAGACAGGACCTTCTTGTTCAAGGTCCATTCGAACATCCGAATCTGGTTTCCCTCCAACTGACTGCTTGGAGATTGAACGCTTGATTTTATCAAAGCGTGGGTTTTCAGATTCCGTAATAGATACTCTTATTCAGGCTAGAAAGCCTGTAACTAGAAAGATTTACCATAAAATATGGAAAAAATATATCTGTTGGTGTGAATCTAAAGGATTCCCATGGAACAAGATAAAAATTCCTAAGATTCTATCCTTTCTACAAGAAGGTTTGGAGAAAGGATTATCTGCAAGTTCTCTGAAGGGACAGATCTCTGCTTTATCTGTTTTACTTCACAAAAGGCTGGCAGCTGTGCCAGACGTTCAAGCGTTTGTTCAGGCTCTGGTTAGAATCAAGCCTGTTTACAGACCTTTGACTCCTCCCTGGAGTCTTAATCTAGTTCTTTCAGTTCTTCAAGGGGTTCCGTTTGAACCCTTACATTCCGTAGATATTAAGTTATTATCTTGGAAAGTTTTGTTTTTGGTTGCAATTTCTTCTGCTAGAAGAGTTTCTGAGTTATCTGCTCTGCAGTGTTCTCCGCCCTATCTGGTGTTCCATGCAGATAAGGTGGTTTTGCGTACTAAGCCTGGTTTTCTTCCGAAAGTTGTTTCCAACAAAAATATTAACCAGGAGATAGTTGTACCTTCTTTGTGTCCGAATCCAGTTTCAAAGAAGGAACGTTTGTTACACAATTTGGACGTAGTCCGTGCTCTAAAATTCTATTTAGAGGCTACTAAAGATTTCAGACACACATCTTCTTTGTTTGTTGTTTATTCTGGTAAAAGGAGAGGTCAAAAAGCAACTTCTACCTCTCTTTCTTTTTGGCTTAAAAGCATTATCCGATTGGCTTATGAGACTGCCGGACGGCAGCCTCCTGAAAGAATCACAGCTCACTCCACTAGGGCTGTGGCTTCCACATGGGCCTTCAAGAACGAGGCTTCTGTTGACCAGATATGTACAGTGGAGGCTCCTCCATTTGTGCACATGAGCACGTGCCCCCCTGTCAGATGCAGAGGAAAAAAAAAATTTTGCTGAATAAAATATAATTTTTCCAATAGCCCCCTATTAGAAAAATTATATTTTATTTCTAACCCCCAAAAAAAAAAATCTGATGCTTTTTTTTTATTACAGTAAAAAATTTTTGGTTTCTGGTGTGTCTCTTTAAGGAAATCGCACGTGCGATAGAGCCCTATATCCTGCCTGTCAGTGAAGTCTATTTCACTGCAGGCATGTGGGCCAGTCTTAAACTGCTTTCATTCAGATCCCTGTTCGCACAAGCTGAAGTGTGCGAGTGGGGAGGGACAACTTCAAGGAGCCAAGTTCAGCTGCGCTCTGATTGGCTGCAGGTATCCCTGCATCACCGGCTCCTCCCCCGCATCAAAAGAGTCCGGTCCACTGAGTCTGATAGATTGTCTCTCCTTGTGTCTCCAGTGTGTCGTCCCTCACCCCCTGCCTTGACCTATCCTCCCTACGCTGCGCATCACCCGCACGCAGCCATCTGTGTTGGTTGGGGGCTCAGGTAAGCGCGCTCAATTTAAATTGTCTGGCAGCAGAGTGGCACTGGCAGTAAGAGGCGAAGCGTGAAGAAGAGAGTTTAGAACTTCTAGAAGACAAGGACACAAGGTAGATCAAATTTAAGTGGCGGTGCAGGAACTTTGGGGGTCTCTCATTTGTGCAACAGCGGTGGAGGGCTGAGGCGGGTGTCCGTGTGTGAGCGCTGTGCCTCCTGACTGACTTTTTACATTTAGCCCAGCTGCGGGCAAGTCGACCGCAGGATGGCTAAAGTTTTTTTTTAAATGTCAATTTAAAAGCGGCCGGGGGGGGGGGGGGGTGTTGCGGGTAGTGGGGAGAAGTGAACTGAGTGTCTTGAGGGCAGAGTGAGAGCGGGAGAAGAAGCAAAGGGAGAAGTCTCTGACATTCAGCAGGCAGGGGCGAGTTGTTTTATCTAAGGCACACAACAATGATTTTATGCAGGCTTATCAATGGGACCAACAGGGTCCCACGAACCCAGGCGGCACTTCACAGGGGGCGGCAGTTCAGTCAGTGACTATTATTATTATAGTTTCTGCCGACTGCCGCTCCTGCCTGCCTCCCCCCCTTTTTGTATTTAAAACTCCCGGTGCACACGAGATCTTTCTGTTGCATGATGCATCCGGGAGCAGTCTTGCTGTCAGTGTGACAGTGATTGAGAACAGGAGCCAGGGGAGTTGCAGCCGTCCCACAAGTATATTGGAATGTTATAGAGAAGGTGAGAAGCAGGAGAGACTTGGCTGTTTTTATCTGCTTGGAGGATGGGTGAGTTATGTGGGGTCATAGTTAGCTGTCTGTAACACTTTATGTGCCAGAGAATTTTCAAACGGCACAGCTGCTGCTTAATCTAGGATAGCTAGCTGCGTGTAAGGGGCAATACATTTGAACTAAACTGACAGTAACAGTGTCCCTATCGGGGCTTCTGATCTGCACTGCTTCACAATATCTCTCTCTGTATATTCAGTTGAAGCAATGTGTTTAGCTGCTAAACACATTTCTTCAACTGAATATACAGAGAGAGATATTGCAGGATATCTTGTTAATCAAACACTATCTGAAATGGGGGGGGGGGTAGTCTGGGCTTGGCTGTATCCCCCCACATCACATCAGAATAAAAATAATAATCACACAGCAGTGATAGAGTATTGTGATAGAGGGGTTGGGGATTTTGAGAAGAGATATTAACCCCTTCTTCTGATTCAGCAGCTGTTAACATAAAAGTAGTATCCCTCTAAAACTTTTACCCCCAAACCTATTTTAAAGTATGAGGTTGCCTTTATATGTGTGTTTTTTTGTGCCAAAACTCGGTGAATAATAGCAAACATCATGTGTGTTTTATGTGTGTGGGGGTGGTAATGTGTGGTGTTGTGTGTTGTATGTGGTGTAGTATTGTGTATGAGGTGGTATTGTGTGTGTAGTGGTATTGTGCATGGGGTAATATTGTGTGTGGGGTTGGTAATGGGTGGTATTGTGTGTGTGTGGAGGTAATGGGTGGTATTGTGTGGGGGGTGCTAATGGGTGGAATTGTGTGTGGGGTGGTAGTGTGTGGTAATGGGTGGTATTCTGTGTGTGTGGGGGGGGGTGGTGGTGGTAATTTGGTGGTATTGTGTGTGGGGTGTGGAATTGGGTGTAGTGTGATATAGTATGTGTGTGTTTGTGTATGTATGTGTGTCTCTGTGTCATTGTGTATGTTTGTGTGTGTAAGTATGTGTGTATAAATATGTTTATGTTTGCCCTCTGAAATTTAAAAAAATTCTAATAACCATAAATTATATGCAGGTAACCTCCAAATGTACATTATGAAGAAAATGTAATAATGAGTTAAAGGGACACTGAACCCACATTTTTCCTTTCATGATTCAGATTTTAACAATTTTAAACAACTTTCCAATATACTTCTGTTATCTAATATGCTTTGTTCTCTTGATATCTGTTGTAAAAAAGGATACCTAGATAGGCTCAAAAGCAGCAATGCACTACTGGGAATTAACTGATGTTTAGTGCCTGCACATATATGCCTCATGTCATTGGCTCACCCAATATGTTCAACTAGCTCTCAGTGAGATATTGATGCTCTTTCAATAAAGGATACAAAGAGAATGAAGCAAATTTGATAATATAAGTTATATATAGATATATATATACATACACACACACACACATACACACATTAAAATGGGCGGAGCCACCCGAGGGGCGGGGTTAGTGCTCCCCCATCCTCAAAAGTCACCAGCCGCCACTGGATATGTAAGGCAGCGACTTGGTCTTCACTGCACACTTTTGCCAAATTTTACAAATTTTATACTTTTGCTTCTTCAGAGGCTATTTTTGGGAGAAAGGTTTTGCAAGCCGTGGTGCCTTCCATTTAGGTGACCTGATTTGCTCCCTCCCTTCATCCTTGTCCTAAAGCTTTGGTATTGGTTCCCACAAGTAAGGATGACGCCGTGGACCGAACACACCTATGTTGGAGAAAACAGAATTTATGCTTACCTGATAAATTACTTTCTCCAACGGTGTGTCCGGTCCACGGCCCGCCCTGGTTTTTTTAATCAGGTCTGATGAATTATTTTCTCTAACTACAGTCACCACGGTATCATATGGTTTCTCCTATGCATATTTCCTCCTGTACGTCGGTCGAATGACTGGGGTAGGCGGAGCCTAGGAGGGATCATGTGACCAGCTTTGCTGGGCTCTTTGCCATTTCCTGTTGGGGAAGAGAATATCCCACAAGTAAGGATGACGCCGTGGACCGGACACACCGTTGGAGAAAGTAATTTATCAGGTAAGCATAAATTCTGTTTTGCAAGTACTGTACATCATACCTAAAATACTATTGGTAACTATTTAGGAAATAACTGAGAGTCTAATACTCTTACACATTTACCAGTTAGCAAAAGATTAATAATAATATGACAACAAGTTAACCAATGATGGCTAATGTGTATTATCTAATAGAGCAATATTATGACACTGTTATATATATAGAAGTGACACTAGTTTATGTAAAGTTAAAAGTAAATGTCCCCTAGACTAAATTAGTTAATATATTATTTTTATTGTTAATTGTATGTGATGTATATGAATATACTTATATACACACTAACTAGATGTTTACCTATTTAGCCTTCATGGGGCTGCTTGATATCCAAATCTAAATAGGTAGATCAATAGGTAGATAAGTGACTCTATTCTCAAAAACAACTTAAACATCTATATATACACATACAGGTAGCCCTCAGTTTACGCCGGGGTTAGGTTCCAGAAGGAATGGTTGTAAATCGAAACCGTTGTAAATTGAAACCCAGTTTATAATGTAAGTCAATGGGAAGTGAGGGAGATAGGTTCCAGGCCCCTCTCAAAATTGTCATAAGTAACACCTAATACATTATTTTTAAAGCTTTGAAATGAAGACTTTAAATGCTAAACAGCATTATAAACCTAATAAAATAATCACACAACACAGAATATATAATTAAACTAAGTTAAATGAACAAAAACATTTGCTAAACAGCATTAACCTCTTAAGGACATGTGACAGAATTTTTCCGTCATAAAACAATTGAGCAAACTGAAAGCTGTGTCCTTAAAGGGTTAAAAACCTAATAAAATAATCGCACAACACAGACTTTACTTGCATTTTTATGCAAACAGTTCTTTCTATGCATTCCAATCTGGACTGATTTATAGACAGGAAGATCTTGTTCCTTTGAAATCTGCTCGATAGCTCAGGTCTGGTTAAACTGATTAATTTCAGCTTGCGTGGCTTTGCTGCAACACAAGCGGACAGTTCCACCTACTGGCTATTTTAATAAATGCACTGCTTCTCAATGCTTTACAATACCAGTCACATGACTGGAAAAAAAAGGTTGTTATTCTGAAACGGTGTAAATTGAACCGTTGTAAAACGAGGGCCACCTGTATATTAGTTGTATGTCCTGTCAGGACTATATAATGATACTAATAATAAACATGATATCAACCAAAATAACCCTGCTTGTAACAATCCAAGAAATAGATTTATATTATGCCTAAGCCAAATCAGAAAGCCGCTACTGTAATATTGGGAATTAAAAGGCTATCCAATAAATAAACGTTTTCTATATTATTGTGATAGCAATAATAATAATAATGAGGGCTTAGAAGACACCATTGCATCCTCATTATATATCTATATAGGAGAAAAATAGTGTCAAACTGTGTAATACTTTCTATATCAGTCAGTTCTCCTTGGAGTCCAATTAGGAGAACGTTTGTGTCAGACTTAATGTATTGATAACCTGTTATAGATAAAGAGAACAACCTTACACGTAATAGTTACTATTATTATTGGTTAGGGTGTATATACAAAGATGTCACTCCCAGTAGTTGATAATGTCATAGACACTATTAAACTCTTGAGGGATCGTAGTCCCTAAGGTGAATATCCAAAAAACCTCATGTTTGTGTAACATTTTGGTAATATCTCTACCTCTTTTGGGTGCTTTTACATGCTCAATGACCATCAAATTAAATGTTGTACTATCACCTAACAATTTATTGGAGATTTACAAGTTTCCACTAGCAGGGGAATTGTTAATGCATAGATTCTCAAAGGGCATTTAAGATCTACTGAAGTACTTTTTATGTGGCTGTGTTGGGAGGAAGTTCCTCGCTTGACACTATGATAACCAATGATTGAACCAGATGGGAAAATCAGTCTTACGAGAATTGAAGTCCATTAAAACATTGCCACACAAGATGCGTCTGATTGGTAAATTAGAGAGTTAATTTCTATTGGAGTTGGTGGAGATCTAAATGGGAGGAGTGGATTATTTAATAATGGTGTTAAGGGGGATAAGATAGTGGAAGCTTGTGTTTTAAACTTGCTTATTATATACCAAATTGAAAGTGTCTCCTTGATCAGAAGATTTTTTTGAAGAAGGAAACTTCCTATGTTGTTTATCTATCCAGCACTTGTCTCCTAATCTGTTAGTTTGTGTGAGATCATTTTCTAATTGGACCCATTGCTTGGTGCTAGTTCCACAACACCAATGTGTTTTGCATATTAACAAAGTAACAGGTTTGGTGAACCTAAGCCCCCTATTGTAAAAGTTAAACATAACTTGATTAATTGGTCATTGTTTTTGTTTTGCAAAATAAATGTATCTAGTAGGCCCTGTAGGTTTTTGATATATTTAATAGGGACTGGTCTCAGAATGGATTTTTGTCAAGATAGTCATTTTAGTGGCTTGCATATGTCGTATCTAAAGACCGCTGCTCTATAACTTGTCTGCCTGCTCTGAGGACATCAATTCGCCAGATTTTTAAGATCGGGCTGATTGACACCCTATGCTAGGGTCCGCTCGCACTTTCATAAATCGGCCACAAGGGATAGTTGAGTGTGGGTCTCAGGATAGATATAAATCTGCAACATTTCTGGACTTTGATTTATCAATCAGTAAATTTGATAATTTACCATGTCTCTCTAGTTCCTTCTCTAGGTGCAGATAAATATTATTAGTGTGGATAAAGTAAGTAAGATATGATCCGCAAAGAGAGGCAGTTTATATGTGTGATATAATTCTAATTCCTTTAATATTGTTGTTAGTTCTGATTCTGCTAGCCAGGATCTATACAGAAAGAACATATAGACTAGGGGAAAGGGGGTAGCCTTGTCGCGTACCATTTTTAATATTGAACATTTCAGAGAGCTCCCCATTCACTCATACTCTAGTGTTAGGCTGAGTATATAGTGCAAAAGTGCATGCTGTGAAGTCTGACTAAACACAAACCACCCTGCCAAGAATTGCCAATCCACCCTGTCAAAGGCTTTTTCGAAGTCCAGCAATAGCACCACTGAAGGTATCTTTCCCTCTTCCAGCTAATGAT
Organism: Bombina bombina; assembly: GCF_027579735.1. Classification (NCBI taxonomy): domain Eukaryota; kingdom Metazoa; phylum Chordata; class Amphibia; order Anura; family Bombinatoridae; genus Bombina; species Bombina bombina. The sequence continues at coordinate 522,053,179 of NC_069503.1, forward strand.
TTGGATTGTTTTGATAGTATTTTCCCTAGTCTTGCGACCAGGGTCAAACCCAGGTCAAACCCATATAACTTAACATCAATATTTAGCAATGAGATAGGGTGTACATGTTGTGGGCAGTCAGAGGACTTTCTGGGTTTGGGGAGAACCAAAATGTGTGTTTCTAACATGTCATTTGGAAAAGGGGAGGATTTGTTTGAGATAGCCTGCAAAACCACCTGATATGGAAATGGTTTGTCTAGGCCATCTCCTTTTAAATGTGTCAGCTAAATAGCTATGCATTTCATTGGTAAGAGAGGGGCTTCTCTTTCCCTATGATTAGCTTGTTATATATTATATAATTGTGAACAATAAGTTTGAAAGGATCTAGCTATTGTTTTTCATTATATTATCATTAATCTTTCTCTTGATGGAGTGTGCAAAAGTTTTACATTATTTTTGTTGAGAGTTCTGGCCAATAACTTTCTTGCTTAATTAATTTATGTGTAAAACTTGAAGTTTGTGATTAATGCTTCACTATGTGTCTGAATTTGCAGAAATGCATTTAAATACTCCCTGGCCACTGTTAATTCTTGCAATAAAGTAGTATCTGTAGGGTTTCTCTTAAGGTCCTTTTTTTTTTTAGAGTTAGGGTCTGTAACAAAGAATTATACTTTGCTTTTTAAGTTCTGCACTGAGCTTTATATATTTTCCTCTAATTTAACACTTGTTTGCTGGCCATTTGATTATGTAGGTTGTGTCTGATGCAACATTAAGGGCCAGGTTACAAGTTGAGCGTAAAATATAACTTCCACAAAAGCAATATATGTGCTCAACTGAGTTGGCTGCAATGCAAACGTGACTTCACGTTTGCATTGCACGGAAGCATTGTGCTCACGAGAGCGCACTTCCCTAGGCTCCAATGGGAACCTTGTTCTGATGCCTTCGTACACTGCACAGAAACTAGTCCAGAGAAAGGGGGTAAGTCGCACAGTGATGGGCAGCAAATATAAATATATATGTATAAGCTTATATACATATATATTTATGTGTTAATATTTTTATATATACACATATTAACACATAAATATATATGTATATAAGCATATACATATATATTTACAGGGAACACACAGTTCCCATAGACCGCAATGTAAAGGCACTTTTCAGTGCTGTTTTTTTTTCCAACACCCCACACTTTTAACCCCTAAAAACTGCTTAGTGCAGTAGATTTTTATGAGAAAAAAAATGCAAATTTCTTTTTTTCATAAAAAACTAAAAGACCCTTTATCTTTGGGGCACTTTTAGAAATTAATTTTCTGATTGCTAATTGCTTCCGCAATAAATTAGTGCTCCACTTGTAATCTAGCCCAAAATTGGTAAAAAAAATAAAAATGTAAGCATTCCTCTAGCCCTATAAATGCTACCGGGTCAGACATTTATCTGTTTTTGTCAGAGGTGTAGCCATTTCTGCTACATGTTCAGGCAGGTCTGTCTGGGTGTTAGAAGTTATTGTTCTATATATTGTAAGGTGTGTCATTTGTAGTCAGGTGTTCCAGAGGCTTGAATTAAGTATTTACAAAGGATGCTATATTTAAAGATGGTCTGGAAAGTTTTTCCCCACTAGCAGATTTTCTCAATTACTGGAGGAATAAAATGTTGCAGATCTATCACCAATAGAAAAATTTCTAGGTATCAAAATGACTTGACAGCTTACATTTGCATGTAAGTGGACTCTATATAGGTATAAAGAACAAATTAAAGTTGCTGTAGATACAACTTTTAGCTTTTACTGACTCAGTGCTAGACATGATTATGAGCAAATGTACGATGCATATATGAATGGCTGTATTATGGGGACCACATTATAAGGCTTGAGATACACCCCTGAGGTAGATACAGACACTGTAGTAAGATTGTCACAGCAAGGGTTTCCTTTCTCTTTGAGGCCTGGGACAGATTACAGAAACACAGGGTGAAGGATTAATACAGCAGACAGAGCTCCATACAATACTGAGTTTCAGTTCTTCTCCTCATTAACGTTGTAACTGCTGTTAAACTGTGGGTCATGGGGGTTTGTGTGACTTAAGTATTCTGAGAACGAGAGTTTTTTGTAGTCTTCCCCAATATGGGTCCCTTCTTCTGGCTGTGTTTGCCTGGCACTTGTGCATTACTGGGTTTCAGTGCCTCCTTCCTAGTTACACTGTTGGGGTCTCCATGATCTGCATCACAAGTTAAACCTTCCATGACACACAGTCATTGTTTGAATTTAAGGGATTAATAAATCAAAATGTCTCCTGTTTTGTATTTCAAGTTTATTTTGTAGTTATATTTAGTGTTATATATTAATCTATTTTCAGAAATGGTGCATAGATTTGGAGGTGCATTATTCCCAAAATTCATCTGCATATTTATTGGCATTAGTGGTGAAATGCATTGGCATGGCAAGGCCTCGTATTTACAGACATGAGATGCTCACCACATTATTATTAACATACACTCATTGGGCACCTAGGTACACCTATTCAATTGCTTGGTAAAACAAATTGCTAATCAGCCAATCAGATGGCAGCAACTCAATGCATTTAGGCATCTAGACGTGGTGAAGATGACTTGCTGAAGTTCAAACTGAGCATCAGAATGGGAAAGAAAGGGGATTTAAGTGACTTTGAATGTGGCATGGCTGTTGGTGCCAGACGGGCTGGTCTGAGTTTTTAAAAAAACTGCTGATCTACTGGGATTTTCATGCACAACCATCTCTAGGGTTTACAGAGAATGGTCCGAAAAAGAGAAAATATCCAGTGAGCGGCAGTTGTGTAGATGACAATACCTTGTTGATGTCAGAGGTCAGAGGAAAATAGGCAGATTGGTTCGAGATGATAGAAAGGCAACAGTAACTCAAATAACCACTCGTTACAACCAAGGTATGCAGAATACCATCTCTGAATGCACAACACATCGAACCTTGAAGAAGATGGGCTACAGTAGCAGAAGACCACTCCGGGTCCCACTCCTGTAAGCTAAGAACAGGAAACTGAGGCTACAATTCTCACAGGCTCACCAAAATTGGACAATAGAAGATTGGAAAAACATTGGTCTGATGAGTCTCGATTTCAGCTGAAACATTCAGATGGTAGGGTCAGAATTTGGTGTAAACAACATTAAAACATGGATCCATCCTGCCTTGTATCGGTGGTTCAGGTTGGTGGTTTTTGGTGTAATGGTGTGGGGGATAATTTCTTGGAACACTTTGAGCCCCTTAGTACCAATTGAGCATCATTTAAATGCCACAGCCTACCTGAGTATTGTTGCTGACCATGTCCATCCCTTTATGACTACAGTGTACCCATCTTCTGGTGGCTACTTCCAGCAGGATAATGCACTATGTCACAAACTTCAAATCATCTCAAACTGGTTTCTTGAACTTGACAATGAGTTCACTGTACTCCAATGGCCTCCACAGTCACCCAATCTCAATCTAATAGAGCACCTTTGGGATGTGGTGGAACGGCGTGATGCTATGATGTTATGCCACAAAGAATTAAGGCAGTTCTAAAGGCAAAAGGGGGTCCAACCCGGTACTAGAAAGGTGTACATAATAAAGTGGCTGGTGAGTGTATATGGTGCCTACATGGCAGTTGTAGTTGAAATTGTCACCTTCATTATGGTGGCATACTATTTACAGGAGAAATGTTAAGTTGCACACTTAGGTTATGTTTGGATAGATTGTATTTGTAATAGTGATTAAACCTTTTTTTTATCTTTTTTCCTCTACCAATGGTTCCTATTCTTTTAATACTGCTGCTATATATGTTTAGCTCTTTTGAAAAAAATATGTACTTGGTGTGAGTCTAGCGGTATGCCTACTATTGGGTAGATGGGCCAAAAAGCTCAGTAAAGTCCCAAAACTTAGTTGGTGTCTGTGTGTTTTATTGGGTTCCATTGGTTGTTGAAATTGTCTTATGAGTGTTTTTCTTACAGAAGAACAAATGTGTGTGTTAAGGAGTTAAAATGGGACATAATCTCCTGGGTCACATATAGCTCACCAGTGCTTTAAATTATAAAATTACAATATGATTACACTGGGCATAAACTGCAAAGCTAGAGTGTATATGATAAGATTATTATCAAACCGATGTTTCTCCAGTATATTCATATGAAGTACATATTAAATAAACAACAATGGATTGGTAAAACTCTAGATTGTCTTTCAAAGAAGTGTTCATGGAGAAAGTAATGTTCTTGTAATTATTATACAGGAACATTTAATGAAATATCTACTAGATTTCCAGTCATCACAGCACCCGTGACTCTGCATGATGGTTCAATAAGATTAAGCTTACTGGGATCCTTATGTGGTACTACATACTCTTTCGTGTTGCTATAGAAACTATAATTATTTTATTAGGGAAAAAATGATCTTGCAGCTTGAAACCATTATTTTCTTTGATGGCCTAAAAGCTTCTTATACTAATATATCCTGCAGGTTTTTATTACAGACAAACCATCATGTAATTTAATGTGTTTTTGTTTTTTAAGCCCAAGTAAAAAGGAAATTCAGTACATATGACCAAAAACTAATATAATTCATAGAGTAAATATGGATATCATCTTTTGATTCCAAGCTAGCCAGTGTTCAATAACAAATGTTTAATCTTTCAAAAATGTTTTGTAAAATGTGTTACTATAATCTTAATTTTTATTTCTTTTTAAGGCCTATTTGGAGGCCCAACAGCCCAACTGCCCTGCATATTGTGGGATTGTCATGGTTTGTTTGCTCTGCTTGATGTGCATCTATAGTTTTCCCTCCAGAACAAATGTCAAGTTTTCCAAAGTATATCCAGGGATTACCCAGACTCCACCCACAGCCTGCCAAACCCATCCCATGATTTGTTGCTCCACCCACAAAAACACCCACAGCCCCCCCCACACACACACACTCACAAGTCTCCCTAGCCTCCCAGTCATGGAAAGCCTCTGGGTAATATTAGGAGGTATGCAACAGGTTATAGTTGATTTTAGGAAGTATTACTAGCTGAACATAATAATATTATTATCTTTTTCTGATTTAAGAAAGGGCCACAGTTGTTTGTCATGTTAAAGGGATAGTCTAGTCAAAATTAAACTTTCATGATTCAGATAGAGCATGAATCATTAAATCATTGGTGGCTAAATGTAGCCACCAATCAGCAAGCACTACCCAGGTGCTGAACTAAACATGGACTGGCTCCTAAGCTTACACTCTTGCTTTTTCAAATAAAGATACCAAGAGAATGAAGAAACATTGATAATAGGAGTAAATTAGAAAGTTGCTTAAAATTGCATGCTCTATCCGAATCATGAAAGTTTAATGTTGACTAGAATATCCCTTTAAAGTTGTTAAAAATCTGGGATAGATCATATTACGTATGGAAAATTCAAGTAAAAAATAAGATTATTAATATGTAATCGCTAGTTCCTTTTTCTCTAACTCTTAAAACCATGTATACATAAGTTTGTGAACCTCTGCCATAGTGCATTAACACAAGTGACATACGATACCCCTGTTCAACAATTTATGCCCTCACAATTGAAATGGCATCTCTCTCTTTTTCTCTCTATATTTCTCTCTCTCTTCACTCTTTTCTCCCTTCACTCTTGCTTCTCTCTCTCTTTCTTCTCTTTTTCTCACTGTTCTCTCTCTCTTTTTTCTTCTTTCTTCTCTCTCTCTCTTTTCTTCTCTCTCTTCTTCTCTCTCCTCTTCTCTCTCTCTCTCTCTCTCTCTCTCTCATTTCTTCTCTCTCTTCTCTCTGTTCTCTTCTTATCTCTTCTCTCTATCTCTTCTTCTCTCCAAAGTGCTTTGAAAAACTTTGAAAAAAATCTGTAAAGTAAGAATAGTTTAAAAAAAAAAATGTTAATAGTTTATTTTTTTATCATTTAACAAAATGCTAAGTGAGTGAACAGAAGAAATATCTAAATAAAATCAATATTTTGTGTGACGACCCTTTGCCTTCAAAACTGCATTATTTCTTCTAAGTAAACTTGCATACAGTTTTTTAAAGGAACTCAGCAGGTATGTAGTTCCAAATATCTTGGAGAACTAACCACAATTCCTCTGTGGATTTAGCCAGACCCAGTTGCTTTTGTCCCTTTGTGTAATCCGAGACAAACGCAATGATGTTGAGATCAGGACTTTGTGGGGGCCACACCTTCACTTCCAAGACTTCTTGTTCTTCTTTACACAGAAGATAGTTCTTCTTAATGACTTTGACTGTATGTTTGAGGCCAATCAGATGCATCTGGAGAACATTAATTGTGACCAAATTGCCAACTCCATTTGCAGAAATGCAAATCCAAACTCCCAACATGCTTCACTGTTTCCTGCAGACACTCATTCTTGTAGCACTCTCCAGCCCTTTAGTGAACAAACCGCCTTTTGTTTTCATGCATAGTCAAGTCACTTTGCCTTGTTTCCTCATCAAATGTATGGCTTTTTGGCCACAATTCTTCCATGAAGACCATTTCTGGCCAGACTTCTCAGGACAGTAGATGGGTGGGTGTAGCAGGGTCCCTCTGGTTTTTGTGTAGGTTTAAGTTAAGATTGTGTTAATGCTTCCATCCGATGTCGGATTTCTCGAAAATCACACCCTAGCACATTCGTTCCTATGGTACCGAACTTACAATATAAAATTATGTTTAACGTCTGCTCTCCTTACCTGCGATCACCTCTAAAGAAGAAACAAATCAAAGATTCATTTATTTATAATACATATTTTTTTTTAACTATAAGCAATTACTACTTTTTTAAACATTACATTTTCTACTTTATTAATATATGTAATATTTATTGCTGTCCTAGACATAGGTTTAGTTCAGATTTTGTAGATATGTGCTTGCATATATTATTATATGAATGTAAATACATACTGATATTTCCATAAGAACATAAGTGCAACAATTCCTGTACATGGAACAATAATAAATATTACATATTACAATTTCCTTTGAAAACACGTGCAGTATTTGAAAGTTTTAAAATTTCAATGGGAACTAGGTCTCAAAAAGCTCATTTTTCCTCTTTTACACCTAGTGGAGCTAGGTGTAATTTTTATTCAATGTATCGACAGCCTCCGACAGTTATTAACGGTTTGTGCTTTCATTAAAAGGTGTAAATTAGCGCTTAACGTCATCTTTGCTATACCTTACATGAGGACAGTTTGACTCCAGTATTTCAGTAAATCAGAAAACACTTTTTTAGTAGGTTTTCAAAGAATTTTTTGATTTTTCAGACTGTACAATTTCGACCTGGATGAATTTTTTTTAATTTTTCTTACTTTTATAAAAATGTCAAAGTTATCCATTTATCCAAACCTTTTGTTAGTAACATTGGAAAACTTGTAATGTTTAGAATAATGAATATGTGCCCGATACTGCGTCTAATACTTTAATCTGTAATTTTAAATGTTTCATGTCTCAGTAGACTTGTATTTCCATTGCTGTGCCCCAGGATGTTAAGTCTGACTATAACATGGTCTCATTGGAACACAAGATTTCTTTGTTATTTACTAATGATTCTGTTTACTGCTTGACAAACTTTATTAATCATGTTGATTGGAGTAGCAGTGTTAATCTTGTGATTCTGAAACTAAAATAACTAGGGTGTTGCCGTAAGCAGTATTATATTTTTATTCAATAATGTATTTTAAAAACATTCAAGAGCTTACTCTTGTCCTCAGGTATGAAGCAATGCATTGCTTTAGCTCACAAATGACCGTTTTAAAATAATTTTAAAACATTATTTTGTATGTAGATTTTTTAAATACAGTGATTAATTTTAAAAAGCATATACAATTATTCTAATGCACCTATGTAATATAAAGTATTTTTACATTTGAATATAACTATGATGAATACATATACCAATACACCTATAATCTACGGTATAATAATCTAGTATTACAATTTCACATTTTGAATTAAGCATAGACAGGCAAATGCTACATACTGAGGCCTATCTATCAAGCTCTGATGAGGCGGACAGGAATCGGGTTGATTGACACCTCCCTGCTGGCGGCCGATTAGCCACGAGTCTGCAGGGGGCGGCGTCCGCAAGACCTTTGTTAAATTGGCCTCACTGTATACTGTTTATATGTAAGTATATATGTAAGTATTTGGGGGTAGATTTATTAATAGTTAAGCGGACATGATTCTCGATAGACGCCGGACAAATGACCGCTGCTTCTTAACTTCAGTTTCAGACAAGCATGAAACGATGGAGCTCCGAAGCGGCATCAGTTGGTTAATAAATAGAACCCATAGTATCATAAAGGATCCAGACCTGCCACAAATATTTCATAGTGTACACTTATTTGCATATTCAATTTTGTCACTAGAAGTGACATCAATTGGAGTGGTTTGAGGGCAAATACAACAAAAGGTTTGAAATGTTAAATTATTAATATGTTCTTCCTTTATTATTTAATATACAAACATGGAAACGTTAAATATGAACCAAAATTTCAAGCAAGCCTGTTTACACTAAAACCTTCTTTTTTAAACTTTATGCAAAACTTGAAAATTCATGCATAGTTTTCTTAGCAGCTCTATAGGAAGCTTGTTACTTAATTTACCCACCCTTTCTGTAAAACAAATGGTATCAATTTGGTAATTATGGGGTCTAAATACCTGTAAAGCTGTATAATACAAAACAAAAACTGTACAGATATCTGAATGTGCTGTAATTCCACAGTAGTTGGCCTTGGTGGTTAAGTCATCAAATTAAAGGGACAAAAAAGTTGGGATACAGACAAAATATAATAATATGTACTTTAATTACTTTACCTGCAAATTTATACTGCAGTGCCTCACCATTAACCCTTTCTTTTTAGTTTCTGAATAATAAATCTCGAACTACCCCCAAACATTTCCTTTTATGGCTGTATCTATATATATTGTTATTTTGGTAGAATGCAAAAGGGAATAGGTATTATCTGCTGGAGCATGCCTAGAAGCTGTGAACTCAGTTGAAATACAATGCCTGTGTCTAAACACTGATAAGAGGGGTGGAGTTGGCTGCTCCCGGCAGCTAAGCTATGTAATCCAGTTTGCTTATTTTTGAAAATTATTTTAAAATACTTGCCAGCAATTTTTAAACAATTTTTTTATGCAAACTATTTTTTAATTAATTAATCCTTTTAGGATATGCACAGATCTCAACCTGTTTTATGTACCTTTAATTCATTTTAAACAAAATATTATAAAAATATTATTTCAACCTTGCCTTGATAGCAAAAGTAAAATATATCCAATAAAGCATTTTCACCTTGGAAATACAACCCCAAATATTGCCTGGGCTAGATTCAGTTGAATAGAACATTCAGGTATGCCGCAATTACCAGCAAGCCACGACGCAGTTGTTAAAAAAAATTGCTGTAGAGGATGGCTGCGCTTACAAGGTAAGTAAAGTTTTAGCAAAATTCTGTAGTTTTAAATATTTAATATGTAAGTACAACATGTGTGTTTTGTTTCTATTAACATACTGTATCTAAAATGCTCTATGTTCATGTGAAAAAAATTGGATGATGTATACGGCATATTTTGATTAGTTAGTTCTGTGTTTTAAACTGTGTCTTGTAATAGAATTACACATGAATAAAAAAAAATAAGATTCCACTTATTCTTGCTGAAGAGGATGGAAAGCTGCCATTGTCACATTTAATAAAATGCACCACATGTAATCATTGTATGTAATCTTTTCCCACAAATCCTTAGTACTGTTCAATCAAAACTTTTTTTTTTTATACAAAAAATAAATAAATGTTTTGATTGTGCTATGTCCTGCTGGAACAAGTGAATGGCAGTTTGAACGGATACCTGTCTGTACCAAATGATTCAATTATTGTAAGGTTTTATGTAATTGTTCCCGTCTTCTCTTGTTGATACCAAAAGAAAAAAACAGCACATTTATTATGATCAGCATATTATTACTCAATTGAAAACAACAAAAAACAAACACTAGTCCAAGTAAAATTCTAAATAAGCAATGATTAATAAACCATATTTTAGTGTTTAAGTAATTAGAAATATGATTGTTTGCTTAATTTACAGTATTTCCTTGGCTGGCAGAGAGACCTAGACAAAACTGCTAAAAGGTTAAAGGGATACTGTACGCATAAAGTTTCTGTCAGGTTCGCATTTAAAATATTTTTAATGTTTTTATGGCATAAAAATGTGAGGTAAAAATAATTTTAAAATCTTTAATGATGGGGTAGATACTTATTCTTCGGGTGATACATGTATGCAGGTTAAGTTGTGAATTTCTATTTATGGTTATTTGTTGATCGCACAATATATGATGAATATAACCCCTCTTCAGCTATGGTATTATGCATAAGGAGTTGCTGGCTTTCTTTATTATTATTATTGGCTCTGTTACCCCACGGATAGCTTGTGAAGCAAGCATAGGAAAATACATCCCTCAAAACCCTATCTTCATCTTTTTTCATTTATCCCCAAACTTCCCCTTAGTTAAATATAGCTTTTTAGAGGCCCATGAGAGACCTCCATTTATTATTTGGGGATAACAATTTAGCTAGTTGTTGTAGTAACTGTTATGGGGAGATTTAACTTTATATGATGTTCAAAAATGAACAAAAATGAGGCGCTGTAAGGCTTATTCGTTTTTCCCATACAGATTGTGCTATACTGAGACATCTATATAGTTTATTTTATTTGGTCGTCTTATAACGACCCATTCAGAATACTGTATCTTGTTTTATGTTTGTTAATCCATAATATTTGTCCATTGTGATACATGTTAAGCTTACAAATTGTATTACACTTAATATCTGTATTTTTACTATTACCTATTAAAATTATATTTAAAAAAAGATAACTAAATAATAATTTGAAATTCAAATGAAAACGAATAAAGCTGTATCAGTTGCGTACTTTCTACTAATGCTCATTGACTGATAGGAACTTCTTGAACTGAGAGAGAGAGAGAGAAAACAAAAACTGATAGAGAGAGAGAAAACAAAAACTGAGAGAGAAAACAAAAACTGAGAGAGAGAAAACAAAACTTGAGAGACAGAGAAAACATAAACAGGGAGAGAGAGAGAGAGAGAGAGAGAGAGAGAGAGAGAGAGAGAGAGAAAAAAAAAAAACTGAGAGATAGAGAAGGAGAAAAAAAACTGAGAGAGAGAAAACAAAAACTGAGAGAGAGAGAGAGAGAGAGGGAGAGAGAAAGAGAAAACAAAAACTGAGAGAGAAAACAAAAACTGAGAGAGAGAAAGCAAAAGAGAGAGAAAGAGAAAACAAAAACAGAGAGAGAGAGAGAGAAACAAAAACTGAGAGCGAGAGAAAACAAAAACTGAGAGACAGTGAGTAAACAAAAACACAGAGAGAGAGAGGGAGAGCGAAAACAACTTTGGGTATATCTCTATAAGCTTTGCTCATCTAGCCACTGGGATTGTTGCTCCAGCTCCTTCAAATTGGATGGGTTCCACTGGTGTACAGCAATCTTTAAGTCATACCACGGATTCTCAATTGGATTGAGGTCTGGGCTTTGATTAGGCCATTCCAAGACATTTAGTTGTTTTCCCTTAAACCACTCAAGTGTTGATTTAGCAGTATGCTTAAGGTCATTGTTCTGCTGGAGGTGAACCTTCATTCTAGTCTCAAATCTGGAAGACTGAAACAGGTTTCCCTCAAGAATTTTCCTTTGTTTAGCGCCATCCATCATTCCTTCAATTCTGACCAGAATTCCCAGTCCCTGCTAATGGTGTTCTCTGGGTAATGAGAGGTATTGGTTTGCGCCAGACATAGCATTTTCCTTGATGGCCAAAAAGCTAAATTTTAGTCTCATCTGACCAGAGTATCTTCTTCCAAATGTTTGGGGAATCTCCCAAATGCCTTTTGGGCAGACACCAAATGTGTTTGCCTGTTGTTTTTCTTTAAGCAATTCCGTAAAGCCCAGCTCTGTGGAGTGTACGGCTTAAAGTGGTCCAATATATAGTCCAATCTCCACTGTGGAGCTGTGGAGCTTTGCAGCAACTTCAGGGTTATCTTTGGTCTCTTTGTTGCCTCTCTGATTAATGCCCTCCTTGCCTGGTTTGTGTGTTTTGGTGGGCGGCCCTCTTTTGGCTGGTTTGTTGTGGTGCCATATTCATTCCATTTTTTAATAATGAATTTAATGGAGCTCCGTAGGATTTTCCAAGTTTTGGATATTTTTTTATAACACAACCCTGGTCTGTACTTCTCTACAACTTTGTCCTTGACTTGTTTGGAGAGCTCCTTGGTCTTCATGGTGCCCCATGCTTAGTGATGTTGCAGACTCTGAGGCCTTTCAGAACATATGTATATATACTGAGATCATGTGACAGATCATGTGAAACTTAAGATTGCACACAGGTGGACTTTATTTAACTAATTATGTGACTTCTGAAGGTAATTGGTTGAACCAGATCTTACTTAGGGACTCATAGCAAATGTTTATTTTACAAAGGCACCACTTTCAAATTTTAGAATTTTTTAAAACAATTTATTTTTTTCATTTCACTTCACCAATTTGGACTATTTTGTGTATTTCCATTATATGAAATCCAAATAAAAATCCATTTTAATTCCAAGTTGTAATGCAACAAAATAGGGAAAATGCGAAGGGGGGGGGGGGGGGGGGTGGGAATACTTATGAAAGGCACTGTAAATATAATTTTACAGAACTTAAAAATAAATTTAGTAACACCATTTAATTTAACTATATGAAACAAACTTACATTGCAGGTATCATCATAATACACAATCCTTCAGTTAAATAATAAATAATAAGTCCCTATGAAGAAAAGTGATTCAAGGTTTGCTTTGAAGCATAGAATAATAGCAAAAGTATCAAGTGATATGTGTAAAAAAAAAAAAGAAAAGAAATAGGAACACAACAAGTGGCTTGATTTCTATTAACAGATTTAAAGCAATGGTTCCATGTTGAATTGTATTGCATTTACCACAAAGTCTTGGTACATACGTGACCATTATAAGTTTCTAATTTCTATTTCAAATCTGAAGGGTGTGGAAGTTTGCTTCTATTTCCTTGCCAGAAACAATTTGGCAGAGATAATAATATGAAATATAAATATATGTATAAAAATGAGAACTAGTCACAAGTGGATGGAAAAAAATGCTTCTTATATGACATGGAGAATATAGCTGGTTATGTGGTATATTTCAGGGGTACTATATATGAGGATAAGTAATACCTCCACAATTCAGTCAGTGTAGCTTAACCAGCAAATCCAATATAATAAAAGGCCAGGTATGTTTGTACGAAGCTGTCATGCACAGTAGAGACTGCGCGATGACAAACATACCTGGCCCTTGACACAGTAACTGAGGATCAGATAGCAGAGAGGGTGGGCTAGAGCGGGTGTGGTGTGGGTGTGGATAGGTGGGAGCAGCCCTTGCAGGGGCGTGGCTGGGCGGGAGCAGGGCGTGGTGGATGGGAGAGGGCGTGACTGACGGGAGCACAGGCGGGAGCGCGGGTGGGTGGGACCGTTGCTCTGCGTGTACATGGGCTTTAGGACTAGTTTGATTATAATTTATCATAAAGTGACATAAAAGTGCACTGTGTTAGAGTATTTAATTATTGCACTAATGCAATGTGTTTTACCCTTGCTAAATTTACCTCCATTGATGCTCCTGAGCTTACCTAGATATTCTCTTCAAAAAATGAAACTAAGTCCTAGATTCTATTGCTGTTGTAAACTGTGTAAACTGCTGATAACATAAAACATTTTCATAGACTTTAATGGAGATATTTGTTACTACCAGGTTACACAGTACAAAATAAATGGAAACTAGGTTAAAGAGTAACAATTTGATAAAAGGAGCAAATTGAAAGGTAGCTTAATATTGCATGCTCTGAATCATCAATATTTAATTTTGACTTCTCTTTCTTAAAGGGATTTGAAACCCAAATATTTTCTTTTGTTATCCAGATATAACATACACTTTTAAACAACTTTCCAATTTACTTCTATTATCTAATTTACTTTGTTCTTTTGGTATTGATTTTTTTTTTTTTAAAAAAAAAGCATACCTAGGTAGGCTCAGGAGATGGGAGCTAGCTGCTGATTGGTGGCGGCACATATGTGACTTTTGTCATTGATTTAACAACTGTGTTCATCTAGCTCCCAGTAGTGCATTGATGCTCCTTCAATAAAGGATACCAAGAGAATGAAACAAAATTAATAATAGAAGTAAACTGGAAAGTTGCTTAAAATTAAAAATGAATGCTTATCTGAATCCTGAAAATGTGTTAAAATATAATTATTATTATTAATTATAAATGCAATGCAGTTAATTGTCTTTTACAGTGTATTGTATTTTACTTTTATTTAGTTATGAGAAAAACTTCTCAAGAGATGTGTTGGCTTTACATTGAAATTATACCAGATAGAGCTAGAGGGGTATATTTATTAATGTGGGAGTGGACATGATACAATGTAGCGTATCATGTCCGCTGCATACGCTGTCGGCATTTATCATTGCACCAGCAGTTCTTGTAAACTGCTGGTGCTATGCCGCATCCTTTAGATATGCAGCCAATCGGCCGCTAGCAGGGGGTGTCAATCAACCCGATCGTAGCAGGCAGACAAGTTATGGAGCAGCGGTCTTTAGACCGCTGCTTCATAACTGCTGTTTCTGGCGAGCCTGAAGGCTCGCCGGAAACAAGGGGCATCAAGCTCCATACGGAGCTTGAAAAATCGGCCCCAGAGACTGTAGTAAAGTGAGATAGCTGAGAAAGCTGAGAAAGCTGGAGAAGCACCAAAAACTGATTATGATCCAGTAAGAGGCCACTCTAGATTCCCAATCATGGCCTAGATTACAAGTGGAGTGCTAATGATAGCACGGGGTGTAAAATCAATATTGCTGGTCCACGATAAAATTAGCGAGCAAATTGATATTACAATTACAATTGAGATTGAGAACTTTCAATTGAAACCGCAAAGACGCTAAATATAGCTCATATTACAAGCTGAAAGTTATGGCTTTTGCTCAAGAATAAGTGTGACCTGAGACCAGAAGTAAAGTGTTAGGGTTTAAATAAAAGTTTCACAAAACACATGTAAGACGTATTAAAATAAAGTATTCAACACAAACACACACACACACACACAGACACACACACACACACACACATATATATATATATATATATATATATACAGGCCACGCCCACCTTACACCATGGTGCAAGGCGCCAAAGATTCTAACTTGCTACTTGTTACTTACGAGCGGTTAGAAGTTTTTAAACTTTGTTGCCACATTGCTTTTTTGGCTATTTTTT
The DNA here is from genome assembly GCF_027579735.1 of Bombina bombina. NCBI lineage: Eukaryota > Metazoa > Chordata > Amphibia > Anura > Bombinatoridae > Bombina > Bombina bombina. The sequence continues at coordinate 522,068,477 of NC_069503.1, forward strand.
GTATCCTGGTACTATTACGGACCATATAGTGAGCAACTTTGCATTTATGGAGCAGAAGATAGATGCATACAGTCTATCTACACTGACAAGTGGGACTCTATTTCTTCATTATCACCGACTGTGGTGCTCATTGTCCTATCCTTACCTCATATAGATTGAGGTTTTGTCATGTGAGTACTCGCCTTAAGGGGGGATTGTGTGATTGTTCTATGAATTTGTATTAAACAAGATAACACTATGAGGGGATTCTTTGTGCACTTATTCCCATAGATTCGACACATTTTCACTAGTCATATTTATGACTATTGAAGTTTATGGGGGAATACGTTAATCCGGCAGTGATATTCAAAGTTCGGCTTTTTGCGCATGTAGGGTTAGCGCACAAGTTAAAACTTTTTACTTTCAACTTGTAATGCGCGCGCTACCCATCGCGCTCAAAAAGCCTCCGTCTCCACTACTAATCTAGCCCCAATTCTAAATTACATTGCTTTGTATTTCATATTCAGGTAGAATGCACATTCAATACAATAACCTATTTGAAGCCCTGTGTTGTCACACAGAAAATATTGAAAACCATTATTGTTCTTTTAGCAAGTCTGGCTTTAATAAAGAATATTGAGAAATACTTTAGCACATTTTCTTTGACGTATTAAAGTGTAATAGTTCATAGTTTGCATATTTGTATTCTTATTGTGCATTTTTAATAGAGAATATTTAATTTAAGAGAGAACATTTTGTAATGAATTTTATTTTTCTCTTTATATTTTTTAAGCAGCCAGTGACTGAGTTACACACAGAAAAAGGGTTGTTGCCATATTGGTCCCACAGAGAATGTTCCTTTAATAGATTGTGATACCTTTTTATGACCAACTAAAAAATGTTTTATTCCATGAGCTTTCAAGACCTCGCAGGTCTTTTCTTCAGATGTAGATAATAGCTGTCTGAAAAGCAGAGGCTTATATATATCTTGTACATATAATAATACAAAAAAAGACAGTTTCCAGGTAATTGGATTAACACAAAGGCAGTTCTTATCAATAGTTTCCCATGAATGTTACCTTCAGATGTAGTAGGCAGTGATGGAAGTGTGAAAACAGCAGCCTGGATAGATAGGGTATTTTATAGTTTCACACCTCCTCATAGTGTGTCATAAAGTCAGAGTATTGATTCAAGCCAGAACGTCTGGAATTACAAAGTTTGATATATTTTAACTCCAATGTCCTTCGATCAAGGATATTTAAAAAAAAAAAAAAAAATCCCTTTAAAGGGACACTGTACCCAAAATGTTTCTTTCGTGATTCAGATTGAGCATGAAATTTTAAGCAACTTTCTAATTTACTCCTATTATCAAATTTTCTTCGTTCTCTTGGTATCTTTATTTGAAATGGAAAAATGTAAGTTTAGATGCCGGCCCATTTTTGGTGAACAACCTGGGTTCTCCTTGCTGATTGGTGGATAAATTCATCCACCAATAAAAAAGTGCTGTCCAGAGTACTGAACTAAAAAAAAGCTTAGATGCCTTCTTTTTCAAATAAAGACAGCAAGAGAACAAAGAAAAATTGACAATAGGAGTAAATTAGAAAGTTGCTTAAAATTGCATGCTCTATCTGAATCACAAAAGAAAAAATTTGGGTACAGTGTCCCTTTAAGATTAATTTTGAAATCCTTTACAGAGTGTCCAGGTTGTGAGAAGTGTTTACCCACTGGTCTCTGTATCTTGGTGGTGTATGCAGTGTCTGTGAGGATTTATCCTTTTGTGCAGTGGTTGTTTTGTTTAACATATATATTTCATATAAGGGCACTTTTTTGCAATACATTAGATATATTACATTCCTGGATTTGCAGGTATATGATCCTTTTATGAGTATTGGCTTTTTATGTGCTGTGTGTAGAGTATATATATAGGTATAGGAATATCTATTTAAAAATACATAGAACATTTTCCCCTATGTTAAGAACTATGGAATGTAAAATATTTACAGTGCATACACAGTAAAACACATTATTAAATATTAAAGCCCTAACCCTTTATGTGAGGTCTTCAGTATCGCTACGCTAACCCGACTAGCGCAGATTTAGTTTGCACTTGTGCGGTTGCCTTTACGTTCAACTTGTGATACGTGTGCAAGCTAATGCGGGAGTGATATTTTAGGACATGAAACCCAAAATTTTACTTTCATGATTCAGATAGAGAAAAAAATAAAATAACTTTCTGATTTACTTCTATTATTTAATTTGCTTCCTTCTCTTATTATTCTTTGCTGAAAGGTTTATCTTGGCAAGCTCAAGAGCAGAAAATAACCTAGGTTCTAGTTGCTGATTGGTGGCTGCATATATATATATATATATATATATATATATATATATATATACCATTGCCTCACCAATGTGTTCAGTTTGAAACCAGAAGTGCATTGCTGCTCCTCCAACAAATGATACAAAGAGAATGAAACAAATTAGCTAATAGAAGTAAATTAGAAAGTTGAATAAAAAAATGAATTCTCTCTCTGAATCATGAAAGAATTTTTTTTTTGGGTTTAATGTCCTTTGAAAATGACTTGCCCACTAACTTTAGTGCACCATTTGTAATCTAGCCCTATGTGTCTGCATAAAAAACAAATTTGTATTTTATGTACTTATTTTAAAATTTTATGCAAGTAGGACTAGCTTTTTATAATCAAGTAAAAATAATATAACTGCAAATATAGACTAAAAGTCGCATATAAAAATGCGGTATGTTAAAATTCACCTAAGGAAACAGCGCAAAGCTGAGAAACGGGTTGCAATTTTATATTTGTTTTTAACTTGTAATTATATTGTAACTATTGTACGACTGAATCTATGTATAATTATATGTGGAGTCCTTAGTTGATTGAGTTTTAGGCTATTATTCAGTACTCAGCGTTAGAATCCTTACAGCTGTCACAGAGGATTTCTTTTGTTTGGGGAAGCGGCTTTATTTACCATCAATAGATAGGCTCACTCTTAATGCTTTTTGCACATTATACAAATATACTGAATGATACACTGTGACTTTAAGGAGCCTATTTAAGAAAGTGCGATATTGCGATATTGCGGATCATGTCCGCTGCACATCGATAAATCTTGACAGCATACGCTGTCAGCATTTATAATTGCAACAGCAGTTCTTGTGAACTACTGGTGCAACGCTGCCCCCTGCAGATTCGGATGTCAATCAACCTGATCGCTTTGTATTAGCTTGATTTCCGGCGATGTCTGTGTGCTTCATAACTTGTGTTTCTGTTACGGAGCTTGATAAATATGCCCCTGAGTCTCCTGGTATTCCAACTATTTGACACATTATTGACTGAGGCACACGATAACTAGACGGCAGTAAAAGGTCCAGAATGCGGTTTATGCACTATCACAGTGCTTTGAAATTTGTGAGTACCTCAACTATTGTCATCATTCATATCCTATTACAGTACTACACCATTTGGGGGCGCCCTTTTTTTTCTAGTTCTAAAAATAATATAAGTACATGGATAAATGCCCCAATCTAAATTAACACTTTAGTTTATTTAACTGGGGGGGGGGGGTTAACAAATTATAGTGTTTATACATTTCTGACATTATCATGCTGATCTAAAGATAGTCCTTTTAATTAATGCAAGAATATTTTTTTTATATGTCAGACCTTATATATTATGAATCCTTACTTTGATCCAATTACTTAGCAAAATGTTCCGTATCTACCGAGAGATGTCATTAAGGGTATGCAAAGGAAGTATCTATTGCTAATGGGAACTGATTAAGAACTTTGTCACATAATTTCTAGCAAAGAGCTAATACTATGACAAATAAAGGTTATTGCTTTTTAGATACCTCTAAATTGTCAGATAGTGTCTATAGTTGACTGGGAATCAGTTTTTTTCTTTTTCAATTTGTGATTATGTCATCAAAATTTCAAAGGCATTTACTGATAAGCAATGTGTTCATTGACCAGTTTTTATTTTAGTGTTGGATAGTGGAGTACAACTTTTTTTTGTGAGAGTTCCTGTAAGCATTTTTTTTTTTTTCAAAATGTTTTAATTTAAGCAGCATACATAAATAAATAAAAAAACATACTTCTATGTAAACAATTTCTAAAGAGCAATTAAAAAGCAAGATGTATATAGCTGATCCTAACAATCTCACTTTTCCCTCCTGATGTTTTCCCTTCTCTATAAAAACAGAAAAGGAAAAGCCAGTCAGGTGCCCTAAGCCATCAGTCATGGTCCTTATTCACCTATCACCGTCCACAGCATGTCCAACCCTGTCCAATCCTTGGTAACTGAAAGGATATTAAAGGGATATGAAATTCAAAACTAAACTTTTATGGTTCAGATAGTACATGCTCTTTTGAGAGACCTTTCAATTTACTTCTGTTATCAAATTGACTTTGTTCTTTTCATTCTCAGGAATAAAATGCACTACTAGGAACTAGCTGGTGAGATTGATGGCTACACACACATATGGTTCTTTTCATTGGCTCATCATAGGTGTCTAGCTAGGTCCCAATAGTACATTGCTGCTCTGGAGCTAACTTTTGGCTCCACGTATTAAATTGCAAATGCTGCCACAGAACCCTTGCAGAGTGAGCCTGCTTTCAGAAATGTAAGAAGAGGAAGTCATCCAACCGCTGCTTTTTACCACTTCTGATAACTCAAGTTTGTTTGGGTTGATTGACAGACCCTTCTCTCAATCGATTAGTAGCGTGAGAGAAGGGGGCAGCATTACACACTCAAGTGAATGGTACGCATGGGTCGTAGACTTACAGTGTCCTCTGCCATTCGCTGCAAAGCCGGGCAGACAAGTTCTCAAGTTGGGAACTTTGTCCACACAAGCTTCATACATGGGGCCCTTTAACTGTGTTTAATCCCTTTTCAGAGATGAAACACAATGTTTTATGCAAGTAATAGGGCAATAATAAGATGCTCAGACAAACACTTTTATGTCCCTTTAAACACTTCTTTCTTTTGTGTAAAAATTTAGATCCCTAGAGGCAAAAAAGCTAATTCTGTTACCTGTAAATGCTGCAATCAAGGTAATTTGCAGGATTTTGAAAACCTAGGTATAGATTTTGTTTTCTGGCCTCTCCATGGAGTGTGTGACAAAACACATTTTTTTCGCAAAAGGAAGAGATGTTTAGTCCATTAAGACTCCACCCACAGAGAGCTTTAAGCCCCTCCCAGCCTCCTGGCCCTGAATACCTACCAGAAAATATTGGGAGGTGACAAGCTCTTCTAACTTCTACTCTCAGCAAAATGGCTAAGGACCTGATACTCAAAAGCTTGCTGATCAGGTGAGATGATCTAAGATGTCTCGTCAGTATGGTGAGGTCCCTAAACATTTTTTAGAAACACAAATTTTAATTTGAAAGATATTTATCTCACTATGCAGGGTTCTTGATGGGAAGGAGAGACACCTAGATTACAATATAAGGCCTAAAATCACAAACATTTCGCATGATTTTTCTCTCTGTGTCGGAGAGTTTTTGAATATCGTGCCATAAGTTATAAGAGCAGGCACTTTGTATGATACAAATAGGAAGACCTAGAAGAATTATTAAAGACTTATTAAACTTTGGGACATCATTATTACCACCCATTTCTGGACTGATTTTGGTATATTCTAATGTTCCTTTTAATGTGTAGGAGTATAGTTTAATATTTGTACTGTGTGATTATATGATCTTTTATTGTGTATGTTATAGGAGGCGCCCCCTAAGGGTGTGATTACACATTGGAGTGTATTACACCCTCATCATCTTTTTCATATATATAATCTGAATATGAAGTCTAAATATTGATTGCCTAGTGTTTCAAATTGTAAATGCTCTACTACATTTAAGATGTTAACTAAAGGACACTAAACAACTTACGTACAACTATAATTACCTGTATATGCAATAACTGAGGTCATGGACTTTCGAGATAATTGACCTATTACTTAATATCGACAAAATAATATCACTTTTTCCTTATTCTGTTTATCTGTTTAATGGAAAACCCAATGAAAATCATTATTCAAAAAAAAAAAGTTAGCCACAGCATTGAAAATTAAATAATATTCTTCTTTATTAAGTCACACACATCACAATATATGCAACTTTTCGAGAGAAGTTCTTAATCGTGTGGTTTACATCTGCACTAATTGTTCCTGGAAAATAGCTGCTGTTGCAAGTATTATTTTGATAAAAAAAATGAAAGCTTTACTAGAGACCTGAAGTGTTAGGGCTAGAGTAAAAGTATAACAAAACAAATATAAAACATATTAATGTTTTTATTTATATATATATATATATATATATATATATATATATATATATATATATATATATATATATATATATATACACAGTATATATAAATATCAAAAGAGAGAGAGAACAGCACTCCTGAGATACAGCAAAAGCTAGAATAACTTCCATGCCTGTTCATTTCTATTGCAACTCAGGGTGCGCACTCTTTTAGCACACTATGCCCTTTCACAGAGGAAAAATATCCTGTAGCATATCAGTCTGACCCTGCCCAATGACAGTCAAGCGCCAAAATACCAGGCAATTCTTCTCTGAACAAGAGAAACAACAACCCCAGACGATCGTTTCGGCCTTCTGTGGGCCTCGTCAGTGAGGTGCAGTTGTATCTCTCTAAGGGCATGTGTGCATGGAGTCCACGTCTGGTTTCCCCCATTGCTCTTAGGGAGACACAAGAGTAATTTGCATAAATATCAGAAGAGAGAGAACAGCACTCCTGAGATAGAACAAAAGCTAGAATAACTTTCATGCCTGTTCATTTCTATTGCAACTCAGGGTGCGCGTTCTTTATTTTTATATATATATATATATATATATATATATATATATATATATATATATATATATATATATATATATATATATATATATATATGTGTGTGTGTGTGTGTGTGTGAAAGAAAATGGGTAAAGGCAAATTAGCCTAGTACAGCGCTAAATCCCCAAATAAGAAGCAATGAAAAGGTGCTAACAAATCTGCAGCTAGAAAAGAGAATCCTAAGAACACCTCAAGACCAAAGGAAAAAAACACACAGGTAGAATAAGGAAGAAATTGTATTCCAGCGCACAAAATGTAAGCTTAAAGGGACACTGAACCCAATTTTGTGATTCAGATAGAGCATGCAATTTTAAGCAACTTTCTAATTTACTCCTATTATCAATTTTTCTTCGTTCTCTTGCTATCTTTATTTAAAAAAGAAGGCATCTAGTTTTTTTTTTGTTTTTTTTTTTGGTTCAGGACTCTGGACAGCACTTTTTTATTGGTGGATGAATTTATCCACCAATTAGCAAGAACAAGCCAGGTTGTTCACCAAAAATGGGCCGGCATCTAAACTTACATTATTACATTTCAAATAAAGATACCAAGAGAATTAAGAAAATTTGATAATAGGAATAAATAAGAAAGTTGCTTAAATGTCATGCTCTATCTGAATCACGAAAGAAAACATTTGGGTTCAGGGTCCCTTTAAATCACTAAAACAGAACAAGTGAGCAATAGCATCAAAATTGTGATAATAAAAGAATATATATAAATACAAAAAGAATTATAAAAATAAAATTCAGAGATGAAAAATGAAATATAAAAAATTACCTCACTCCCTATTAGGGCTGTATACCAAATGTAAATAAGAACAATATATATATATATATATATATATATATATACACCATCCACATAAAAGCAGTCCAGGATAAATCAAAGAGTCCAAACTGGGTATAAAATAGAATAATAAGGTAGTCCCACACTGAGTGAAATAAAAATAATGAACAAGCACTAAAATGCCCACAATGCCTGATCACAAACATGAACCTCAATCCTATGAGGTAAGGGTATAGCATAAGCAGAGATGGGGAGGAAAACGTCACCCCCTGGTCCAGTAGGGATATTGCATCTAGATGTCGTCACTCATCACTGAAGTCTGGATAGTAGGTAGCGGCTGGTCACAATCCTATATAGTAGCAGCTGTGCCAAAAAGGGGAGAGCTGAACGCATTTAAAGCTGCAATGCCTCTTCTTGTATTCATCACCATTGTTGTTCCTCATGCTGAATTGTCCGTAGATGTTCTGTATGGGGTTATTACTTTCACGGGTGCCTATAGCTACGACCTCTTAACCGGATCATTTGCTGTGCAAAAGATAACAGGGGTTCAGCTGATACCCCTGAAGGCAAAAAAAAGTATTGGCTAAGCACGTTTCACCCACAACCGCCAATCTTTGTTGGGCTTCATCCAGCCTGTGTCATACTCGCTGATTACCAAATTTTATTTACGTAGTTGAGTATTGCCCGCTGGATGAAATAACTTTATCTGACACCTGAACCCACTGCTAAGCTTCAGTGTCTACATATATATAAAATAAAGTCTGAGGAAGGGGAGAGTTTACCCGAAATGTCACGGATTAAACTAAAAATGACCAGTGAGTGCCTCCCTATATTTCCTATACTAACCTGTTGGCACCCTGGCTGTTGAATTGTAGGTGAGAGTGCAATATATTTGAACTTCGTATATATACAAATATAAAAATAAAATATAAGTTTATTATTGAAATAAATGTGTCAAAGTGTTTGACTGGAGAGTGTTTACATGTATACACTTGTCAATGTATCCACTTTCACTCCATGTTATTGAAGTATATCATCACAAATACACCTGTTTAATACCTAGGGGCCTATTTATCATAATTTGAGCGGACATGATCCGCTATTGCGGATCATGTCCGCTGCACATCGATAAATGCCGACAGCATACGCTATCTGCATTTATCATTGCACCAGCAGTTCTTGTGAACTGCTGGTGCAATACCGCCCCCTGCAGATTTGCGGTCAATCGGCCACTAGGGGGTGTCAATCAACCCGGTCTCATTGGATCGGTTTGATTTCTGGCAATATCTGTCCGCTGCCTCAGAGCAGGTGGACAGGTTATATAGCAGCGGTCTTTAGACGCCAGCAACATGGGGCATCAAGTTCCATACGGAGTTTGATAAATAGGCCCCTTAATGCTTGTATTTGTCAGTATGGGTATTGAGTCTCAATGTCCGATATCGCTATACCGCTCCTCAATATTAAAAGACATAGAACACATTGTTACGTCTTCAATAAGTCACAGCAGTAACTTTAGTTCTCTGTGTGGATCCTCCCAATGTAACACACCATTCAGCTCCGTGCAGCTCAACTTGCTCCCAGTCTTTGGCCCACCACTATGACGTCATGATCATGTGACTGCAAAATGCCTGGTAACTGAAGGAGCTCCCTTGGATTAAAGTAGAACTTTCAAGCTGTAATATTAATTAAGCTCAATCCAATAAATGAGAAAAAGTTCACAGCCAAAGTTCTTAAAAACATCATCCTTTAGTATACAAAATTCAAATAAAAACAAAAACAGCAGTTATCCATAAAATAGGTGACAGCAGTGAGTATATATGTGTGTGTATATACATATATATATATATATATATATATATATATATATATATATATATATATATATATATATATATATATATATATATATATATATATATATAAAAAAGAACACTTTGTAAGTAAGTAGCGCACACATAGACTTTAGCAATATAATTTCAAAAGGTACCTGTATACCACTCACTGTCCGGTAACACGCTGGGGAGCAATTGGCTCAGAGTGTATGGAGATCTGCAGCTGTGGAGACTGAGCCGGTCTGTAGTCAGCGTCTGAGTAAATAGAATATGTTCCAATGGATTGTCCCCACTTGTAGCGCAAAAAATCTCTCTCCAAAGAAAAGTAAAACTTCCTTTATTGTAGTATCAAAAGTAAAAACATGACAGCCTACACACGACTGTAATAAAGCACTTAATGTAAAAACACAGTGTCAGTGATCTGAACCACATGCAGACATGTTTCGTGCAGTTGCGCACTTGATCACTGCTTGAAAGCAATCCTGATCACACCTGCTTTATAGCACTTTTCTTAAAGAGACATTTGTAAATGTTAGACACTGTGTGATTGAACTCTCTCTTTACTGCCTATCCTTTGTTGAAGAACATGTTTCAAAAAGTTATTTAATACATTTGCAGAAATTTTTTTCTCTTCTACATGTATATTAATAATAATATGATGTTAACTTTTATATATTAAGAATTTTTTCTCTTCTACATGTATATTAATAATATGATGTTAACTTTTATACATTAAAAATTACCTTATGTCTTTGCCTCATTTCTCATAAGTATATCTTATACCACTAGATAAAATTGCAGTCTTTCAACTGTAGTACTTTGATGTAATTTATATATGACACTATGTGTCATACAAAAAATGTTAAATTTATTTCTAGAGTAAGGTTTAGAGTTTACAATATATGTAAAAATAATTTATTGTTTAAGACTTATATGATGGCCATATATTATTTCTCCCCTTTTCCTTATCTAAAAGAAAAGCTGTTGTGTATATATTAATTCACAAAAAGATCCAGGTCTCTACGCATATTGAGACCTAATGGATTACATGTTTTTAATGTGAAAATCCAGAAGACTTCACGTTTGTTAAGTTTATCTTCTCTGTCTCCTCCTCGTTTCCATAGAGGAACATGATCTATACCTTGAATTTTTAATAAAGACACATCTGAATTATGTTGACTTTTAAAATGTCTCGACACTGGTGTGTCGGTGTCATCATCCTCTATTGATCTGAGGTGCTGAAGAAACCTATCTTTAATGCTACGCTTGGTTTTACCTATTTAGGCCTAGATTTAGAGTTCGGCGGTAAAAGGGCTGTTAACGCTCCGCGGGCTTTTTTCTGGCCGCACCATAAATTTAACTCTGGTATCGAGAGTTAAAACAAATGCTGCGTTAGGCTCCAAAAAAGGAGCGTAGAGCATTTTTACCGCAAATGCAACTCTCGATACCAGAGTTGCTTACGGACGCGGCCGGCCTCAAAAACGTGCTCGTGCACGATTCTCCCATAGGAAACAATGGGACTGTTTGAGCTGAAAAAAAACCTAACACCTGCAAAAAAGCAGCGTTCAGCTCCTAACGCAGCCCCATTGATTCCTATGGGGAAACACTTCCTACGTCTGCACCTAACACCCTAACATGTACCCCGAGTCTAAACACCCCTAACCTTACACTTATTAACCCCTAATCTGCCGCCCCCGCTATCGCTGACCCCTGCATATTTTTTTTAACCCCTAATCTGCCGCTCCGTAAACCGCCGCAACCTACGTTATCCCTATGTACCCCTAATCTGCTGCCCTAACATCGCCGACCCCTATGTTATATTTATTAACCCCTAATCTGCCCCCCACAACGTCGCCGACACCTGCCTACACTTATTAACCCCTAATCTGCCGAGCGGACCTGAGCGCTACTATAATAAAGTTATTAACCCCTAATCCGCCTCACTAACCCTATCATAAATAGTATTAACCCCTAATCTGCCCTCCCTAACATCGCCGACACCTAACTTCAATTATTAACCCCTAAACTTCCGATCGGAGCTCACCGCTATTCTAATAAATGGATTAACCCCTAAAGCTAAGTCTAACCCTAACACTAACACCCCCCTAAGTTAAATATAATTTTTATCTAACGAAATAAATTAACTCTTATTAAATAACTTATTCCTATTTAAAGCTAAATACTTACCTGTAAAATAAATCCTAATATAGCTACAATATAAATTATAATTATATTATAGCTATTTTAGGATTAATATTTATTTTACAGGCAACTTTGTAATTATTTTAACCAGGTACAATAGCTATTAAATAGTTAAGAACTATTTAATAGTTACCTAGTTAAAATAATAACAAATTTACCTGTAAAATAAATCCTACCCTAAGATATAATTAAACCTAACACTACCCTATCAATAAAATAATTAAATAAACTACCTACAATTACCTACAATTAACCTAACACTACACTATCAATAAATTAATTAAACACAATTGCTACAAATAAATACAATTAAATAAACTAACTGAAGTACAAAAAATAAAAAAGAACTAAGTTACAGAAAATAAAAAAATATTTACAAACATAATAAAAATATTACAACAATTTTAAACTAATTACACCTACTCTAAGCCCCCTAATAAAATAACAAAGCCCCCCAAAATAAAAAATTCCCTACCCTATTCTAAATTAAAAAAGTTACAAGCTCTTTTACCTTACCAGCCCTGAACAGGGCCCTTTGCGGGGCATGCCCCAAGAATTTCAGCTCTTTTGCCTGTAAAAAAAAACATACAATACCCCCCCCCAACATTACAACCCACCACCCACATACCCCTAATCTAACCCAAACCCCCCTTAAATAAACCTAACACTAATCCCCTGAAGATCTTCCTACCTTGTCTTCACCATCCAGGTATCACCGATCCGTCCTGGCTCCAAGATCTTCATCCAACCCAAGCGGGGGTTGGCGATCCATAATCCGGTGCTCCAAAGTCTTCCTCCTATCCGGCAAGAAGAGGACATCCGGACCGGCAAACATCTTCTCCAAGCGGCATCTTCGATCTTCTTCCATCCGGTGCGGAGCGGGTCCATCTTGAAGCAGGCGACGCGGATCCATCCTCTTCTTCCGATGTCTCCCGACTAATGACTGTTCCTTTAAGGGACGTCATCCAAGATGGCGTCCCTCGAATTCCGATTGGCTGATAGGATTCTATCAGCCAATCGGAATTAAGGTAGGAATTTTCTGATTGGCTGATGGAATCAGCCAATCAGAATCTAGTTCAATCCGATTGGCCGATCCAATCAGCCAATCAGATTGAGCTTGCATTCTATTGGCTGATCGGAACAGCCAATAGAATGCGAGCTCAATCTGATTGGCTGATTGGATCAGCCAATCGGATTGAACTTGATTCTGATTGGCTGATTCCATCAGCCAATCAGAAAATTCCTACCTTAATTCCGATTGGCTGATAGAATCCTATCAGCCAATCGGAATTCGAGGGACGCCATCTTGGATGACGTCCCTTAAAGGAACAGTCATTAGTCGGGAGACATCGGAAGAAGAGGATGGATCCGCGTCGCCTGCTTCAAGATGGACCCGCTCCGCACCGGATGGAAGAAGATCGAAGATGCCGCTTGGAGAAGATGTTTGCCGGTCCGGATGTCCTCTTCTTGCCGGATAGGAGGAAGACTTTGGAGCACCGGATTATGGATCGCCAACCCCCGCTTGGGTTGGATGAAGATCTTGGAGCCAGGACGGATCGGTGATACCTGGATGGTGAAGACAAGGTAGGAAGATCTTCAGGGGATTAGTGTTAGGTTTATTTAAGGGGGGTTTGGGTAAGATTAGGGGTATGTGGGCGGTGGGTTGTAATGTTGGGGGGGGGTATTGTATGTTTTTTTTTACAGGCAAAAGAGCTGAAATTCTTGGGGCATGCCCCGCAAAGGGCCCTGTTCAGGGCTGGTAAGGTAAAAGAGCTTGTAACTTTTTTAATTTAGAATAGGGTAGGGAATTTTTTATTTTGGGGGGCTTTGTTATTTTATTAGGGGGCTTAGAGTAGGTGTAATTAGTTTAAAATTGTTGTAATATTTTTATTTTGTTTGTAAATATTTTTTTATTTTCTGTAACTTAGTTCTTTTTTATTTTTTGTACTTCAGTTAGTTTATTTAATTGTATTTATTTGTAGCAATTGTGTTTAATTAATTTATTGATAGTGTAGTGTTAGGTTAATTGTAGGTAATTGTAGGTAGTTTATTTAATTATTTTATTGATAGGGTAGTGTTAGGTTTAATTATATCTTAGGGTAGGATTTATTTTACAGGTAAATTTGTTATTATTTTAACTAGGTAACTATTAAATAGTTCTTAACTATTTAATAGCTATTGTACCTGGTTAAAATAATTACAAAGTTGCCTGTAAAATAAATATTAATCCTAAAATAGCTATAATATAATTATAATTTATATTGTAGCTATATTAGGATTTATTTTACAGGTAAGTATTTAGCTTTAAATAGGAATAAGTTATTTAATAAGAGTTAATTTATTTCGTTAGATAAAAATTATATTTAACTTAGGGGGGTGTTAGTGTTAGGGTTAGACTTAGCTTTAGGGGTTAATCCATTTATTAGAATAGCGGTGAGCTCCGATCGGAAGTTTAGGGGTTAATAATTGAAGTTAGGTGTCGGCGATGTTAGGGAGGGCAGATTAGGGGTTAATACTATTTATGATAGGGTTAGTGAGGCGGGTTAGGGGTTAATAACTTTATTATAGTAGCGCTCAGGTCCGCTCGGCAGATTAGGGGTTAATAAGTGTAGGCAGGTGTCGGCGACGTTGAGGGGGGCAGATTAGGGGTTAATAAATATAATATAGGGGTCGGCGGTGTTAGGGGTAGCAGATTAGGGGTACATAGGGATAACGTAGGTGGCGGCGATTTGCGGTCGGTGGATTAGGGGTTAATTATTTTAAGTAGCTTGCGGCGACGTTGTGGGGGGCAGATTAGGGGTTAATAAATATAATACAGGGGTCGGCGGGGTTAGGGGCAGCAGATTAGGGGTACATAAGTATAACGTAGGTGGCGGTCGGCAGATTAGGGGTTAAAAATTTTAATCGAGTGGCGGCGATGTGGGGGGAGCTCGGTTTAGGGGTACATAGGTAGTTTATGGGTGTTAGTGTACTTTAGGGTACAGTAGTTAAGAGCTTTATGAACCGGCGTTAGCCAGAAAGCTCTTATCTCCTGCTATTTTCAGGCGGCTGGAATCTTGTCGTTAGAGCTCTAACGCTCACTGCAGAAACGACTCTAAATACCAGCGTTAGAAAGATCCCATTGAAAAGATAGGCTACGCAAATGGCGTAGGGGGATCTGCGGTATGGAAAAGTCGCGGCTGAAAAGTGAGCGTTAGACCCTTTAATCACTGACTCCAAATACCAGCGGGCGGCCAAAACCAGCGTTAGGAGCCTCTAACGCTGGTTTTGACGGCTACCGCCGAACTCTAAATCTAGGCCATAGTTAATTTTACAGAGATCACACGTAAGTAAATATACTACATGTGTAGTTGAACAATTTATGTAATACTTAATTTTATAGTCTTGCTGGGTAGCAGATGAAGAAAAAGTATCGCCCTCAATGACATGGTTACAAGTTTTACATATATTTCTCCTGCATCTAAAGAATGCCTTTCTCTCTTTTAGCCAGCATTTATTGTGTTTTATTGGAAGATTAGATGGAGAGAGGTAGTTTGAAAGTGTTTTTCCTCTTTTGGGTATAATATCTACACCCTCTTCCATTATAATTTTTAGTACTGGATCTGAATATAACACAGGTACAGTATCTTTAATGATTTTGCTGATGTTTTTAAAATCAGTACTATAGGTAGTTATAAACCTGGGTTTCTCAGTGTCCCTTCTTTTTGCATCTTTCCTTTTATATTTTAGTAAATCCTCCCTAGTTTTTTGCTGAACACTTTCTTTTGCTTTAATTAAAGTGCCTTCATTATATCCTCTCTGTTTTAGTCTTTCTTCAATAATTTTACACTGTTTATTATAATCTTCCTCATTAGAGCAATTTCTTTTGGCCCTAATGAATTCACCCTTTGGTATTCCTTGTAGCACATGTCTCGGGTGACATGATTTGTATAAAAGTGTAGTATTGCCTGCTGTTGGCTTTCTGTAAAGTATAGAGACTATTTTTTCATGTTCTACATCTGCTTTTAATGTAAGATCTAGAAAGTCTATTGACTCCGTACTTTCTTCTCCTGTGAATTTCAACCCACATTTGTTATTATTTAAATAAGCACAGAAATCTTTTACTTGATCTGTGTCTCCTTCAAAAATGAAAAGTAAATCGTCTATATATCTGAAAAAATGTATGATTCTCTCTCTATGGGGATTTCTCTCTCCAAAGACGTGGAACAGCTCCCACCAACCCATAAATAGGTTGGCGTATGATGGGGCAAACTTGGCCCCCATCGCCGTTCCACGCCTTTGGAGAAAGAAATCTGATCCAAACATAAAGAAATTATGCGTTAAAAGATATTCAATTGCATTAAGTATAAACATTTTTGTTGCTGATTCATAGTCAGTACACTGGTTCAAGAAAAATTCTATAGCTGTTATGCCTAAGTTGTGATCTATACAAGTATACAAGGATGATACATCCACTACTAGAAATCTGTAATTTTCTTTCCATTTGATATTCTGTAACTTGTTAAGCAATGATGTGCTATCCTGTATGTAACTTAGTAAATCTTTAACAAGTGGTTGTAAGAAAGTGTCCACCAGATCTGATAACGGTTCATTTAATGAGTTAATACCTGCAATTATAGGTCGTCCTGGTGGACAGACTAAATCTTTATGTAACTTGGGAAAATAATGAAATATTGGAATTACTGAATTAGTTGGAGTTAGGACTTCTTCTAATGTAGGAGTTATGATATTGTTTAGTTTAGCTATCTTAGTGATTTTAATTAGCTCTTTTCTAAACTCTCTCGTGGGATTACCATCTAGTTTGATATACACTTCTTGATCAGACAGTTGCCTTTTGGCTTCTTTAATGTAGTCTACAGTATTTAAAATGACTACATTTCCTCCTTTATCAGAAGGGCGGATCATTATATCTTTATTTTCTTGAAGAGTTAATAAAGCTGCTTTTTCTTTATTTGTTAAATTAGAGTACCTTCTTTTTTTACTTTTTAGATTCTTTTCATGTAGTATTCTTAACTTACTTTCCACTGTTTTCTGGAAAATATCTAACACCTTAGGTCTGGTGTGTACTGGATAAAAGGTGCTCTTTTTCTTTAAGTGACCAAATTTGATATCTTCTTTCATTATCTTATCTATAGATTCTCGATTGCTATCCTCAGCTAGTTCTTGCAAATCTTTAATAGCACATAAGTCAGGAAAGTGAGCATATGACACAAGTTGAGACTAAAAATGATATTAATGAGAGTGTCACGTCAGCCATTACTGATGTCTTGTTATTTCCTTGTTATTAAACAATATCATAACTCCTACATTAGAAGAAGTCCTAACTCCAACTAATTCAGTAATTCCAATATTTCATTATTTTCCCAAGTTACATAAAGATTTAGTCTGTCCACCAGGACGACCTATAATTGCAGGTATTAACTCATTAAATGAACCGTTATCAGATCTGGTGGACACTTTCTTACAACCACTTGTTAAAGATTTACTAAGTTACATACAGGATAGCACATCATTGCTTAACAAGTTACAGAATATCAAATGGAAAGAAAATTACCGATTTCTAGTAGTGGATGTATCATCTTTGTATACTTGTATAGATCACAACTTAGGCATAACAGCTATAGAATTTTTCTTGAACCAGTGTACTGACTATGAATCAGCAACAAAAATGTTTAAACTTAATGCAATTGAATATCTTTTAACGCATAATTTCTTTATGTTTGGATCAGATTTCTTTCTCCAAAGGCGTGGAACGGCGATGGGGGCCAAGTTTGCCCCATCATACGCCAACCTATTTATGGGTTGGTGGGAGCTGTTCCACGTCTTTGGAGAGAGAAATCCCCATAGAGAGAGAATCATACATTTTTTCAGATATATAGACGATTTACTTTTCATTTTTGAAGGAGACACAGATCAAGTAAAAGATTTCTGTGCTTATTTAAATAATAACAAATGTGGGTTGAAATTCACAGGAGAAGAAAGTACGGAGTCAATAGACTTTCTAGATCTTAAATTAAAAGCAGATGTAGAACATGAAAAAATAGTCTCTATACTTTACAGAAAGCCAACAGCAGGCAATACTACACTTTTATACAAATCATGTCACCCGAGACATGTGCTACAAGGAATACCAAAGGGTGAATTCATTAGGGCCAAAAGAAATTGCTCTAATGAGGAAGATTATAATAAACAGTGTAAAATTATTGAAGAAAGACTAAAACAGAGAGGATATAATGAAGGCACTTTAATTAAAGCAAAAGAAAGTGTTCAGCAAAAAACTAGGGAGGATTTACTAAAATATAAAAGGAAAGATGCAAAAAGAAGGGACACTGAGAAACCCAGGTTTATAACTACCTATAGTACTGATTTTAAAAACATCAGCAAAATCATTAAAGATACTGTACCTGTGTTATATTCAGATCCAGTACTAAAAATTATAATGGAAGAGGGTGTAGATATTATACCCAAAAGAGGAAAAACACTTTCAAACTACCTCTCTCCATCTAATCTTCCAATAAAACACAATAAATGCTGGCTAAAAGAGAGAAAGGGATTCTTTAGATGCAGGAGAAATATATGTAAAACTTGTAACCATGTCATTGAGGGCGATACTTTTTCTTCATCTGCTACCCAGCAAGACTATAAAATTAAGTATTACATAAATTGTTCAACTACACATGTAGTATATTTACTTACGTGTGATCTCTGTAAAATTAACTATGTAGGTAAAACCAAGCGTAGCATTAAAGATAGGTTTCTTCAGCACCTCAGATCAATAGAGGATGATGACACCGACACACCAGTGTCGAGACATTTTAAAAGTCAACATAATTCAGATGTGTCTTTATTAAAAATTCAAGGTATAGATCATGTTCCTCTATGGAAACGAGGAGGAGACAGAGAAGATAAACTTAACAAACGTGAAGTCTTCTGGATTTTCACATTAAAAACATGTAATCCATTAGGTCTCAATATGCGTAGAGACCTGGATCTTTTTGTGAATTAATATATACACAACAGCTTTTCTTTTAGATAAGGAAAAGGGGAGAAATAATATATGGCCATCATATAAGTCTTAAACAATAAATTATTTTTACATATATTGTAAACTCTAAACCTTACTCTAGAAATAAATTTAACATTTTTTGTATGACACATAGTGTCATATATAAATTACATCAAAGTACTACAGTTGAAAGACTGCAATTTTATCTAGTGGTATAAGATATACTTATGAGAAATGAGGCAAAGACATAAGGTAATTTTTAATGTATAAAAGTTAACATCATATTATTAATATACATGTAGAAGAGAAAAAATTCTTAATATATAAAAGTTAACATCATATTATTATTAATATACATGTAGAAGAGAAAAAAAATTCTGCAAATGTATTAAATAACTTTTTGAAACATGTTCTTCAACAAAGGATAGGCAGTAAAGAGAGAGTTCAAGCACACAGTGTCTAACATTTACAAATGTCTCTTTAAGAAAAGTGCTATAAAGCAGGTGTGATCAGGATTGCTTTCAAGCAGTGATCAAGTGCGCAACTGCACGAAACATGTCTGCATGTGGTTCAGATCACTGACACTGTGTTTTTACATTAAGTGCTTTATTACAGTCGTGTGTAGGCTGTCATGTTTTTACTTTTGATACTACAATAAAGGAAGTTTTACTTTTCTTTGGAGAGAGATTTTTTGCGCTACAAGTGGGGACAATCCATTGGAACATATATATATATATACATACATAAAATGAAAAATAACATTTTTTTCTTAGTGAGTATTTTGTGATACACCTTTATCTTTAGTGCAGCTGGCTCAGCTCACCTTTGGGTTAGCACAAGAGTGAAAACCAGAACAGGCTTTTGTAGTGCACCACATAAAAGTCTATGGTGAAAGGGAGTTAGAGCCGCCACTCTGCCCGATCTTCACATATTAGCTCACCTTAGTCTTTTAGTTACACGTAAACTTTTTACTTTCAACTTGTAATACAAGCGTATGAATAGGAGCACTATTAATTTAATAATTTGTGCTCCACTTGTAGTTTAGGCCACTATCAATTAAAATAAAGAAATGCAAATAATGAATAAAATAATGAATAAATAAATACTACAAACACTAATACACAGTTACTCCAGACAGAGTAACTGTGCATCAGTGTTTGTTACTTTTTTATAGACGGATGCATAGAGATCTCCTATTGTTTCGAAGTAAGAGGCACTGATGCGGTGAGGCACCTTTAGAGCCTGGAGGAGGAACCTCGACTCTGCAGCTGTGGGGATGCCAAAGTGAAACCCTGGGAACAACTTCAAAGATAATGGCTTCAATTTATCTGTGAGTGTAGCTAAAAATGATCTGATACATGTTTTACTGTTATTTTAGCAACAATGTCTATTGTTGTGTGCCTTTCAATAGACTTCATAAACTAAACTCTGGTAACCTTAATCGCATTCCTCTTACATCTAAAAACCCCTCCCCCTTCAGTTGTGCACTCTGGAACTCTCGCTCTGTTTGCAACAAGCTTACTTCTATCCATGATCTCTTTATCTCCCACTCTCTTAACCTTCTGGCTCTTACAGAAACCTGGCTCTCTGCTTCAGACACAACATCCACTGCTGCACTGTCACATGGGGGTCTCCATTTCAGCCACACTCCTAGGTCTGGCAATAGACAAGGAGGTGGCGTCGGCATTCTACTTTCCTCTCGTTGCACCTTCCAACAAATACAGCCCTTCTCTTCACTCACATTTTCTTCATTTGAAGCACACATGATTCGGTTATTCTCTCCCCTCTCTATACGTGTTGCAGTCATATACCGCCCCCCTGGCTCCCCAACTCAATTTTTAGATCACTTTGCTGCCTGGCTTCCTTATTTCCTTTCCTCTGACATTTCCTTTCCTTTCCCCTGCCCTCATTCTTGGCGACTTTAACATCCCTCTTGACAATCCCAATGCCTCCTCTGCAATACAACTTCTTCAACTGAATTCCTCTTTCAGCCTGTCACAATGGACTGACTCTCCCACTCACAAAGATGGTCATTCCCTTGATCTGATTTTCACCTATCGATGCACTCTTTCAAATTTAACAAACTCCCCTTTTCCTCTCTGACCATCATCTCCTAACTTGCAACATCACTTCCCTACCTACAACTCCCCCTCCCTCCCTCTACCCCTCACACCAAACTTCACAGAAGCACTAAGTCACTAGATCTGCATCAGCTCGCTAGCTCTCTCAAACCTCTCCTCTCATCCATCACCTCCTTTTCCTGCCCTGACCAATCTATCTGCCAGTATAATTCCACCCTTACATCGGTCATTGACACTCTGGCCCCTCCAACCTTAGCTCAGAAACCACACTCTCATCCCCAGCCCTGGCATACTCCTCTGACACGATACCTACGCAGATGCTCCCGTACTGCTGAGCGACATTGGAGGAAATCTCGAAGTTCAGCTGACTTTCTTCACTACAAGTTCATCCTGAACTCCTACTATTCTGCCCTTAATCTTTATAAGCAACATTATTTTTCTAATCTCATCTCTACTCTTTCCTCTAACCCTAAACGTCTGTTCTCCATGTTCAACACTCTTCTTCGCCCACCCCCACCTCCTAACAGAACCTCTCTCTCAGCTCAAGATTTTGCAAGCCACTTCAACAACAAAATTGACTCCATCAGAAGTTAAATCAGCTCTCAACATACTTCCAATCTCCCACCACCTCAAAAGCTCACGATCACCCAAAACCCAAATATCCAAAAATGCAGCTATTTTGCCCCTGTTAATGAGGATGAAGTTTCTGCCCTTATACTGTCCTCCCACCTCACTACCTGTCCCCTCGACCCCATCCCCTCACAGCTACTCCCCTCCCTCTCTTCTACCCTCACCCCCATACTCACACACATTTTCAACCTCTCCCTCAGCACTGGTATATTTCCCTCATCTCTAAAACATGCACTGGTCACACCTATCCTCAAAAAACCTTCCCTTGATCCAACCTCCCCTTCCAATTACCGCC
Organism: Bombina bombina; assembly: GCF_027579735.1. NCBI lineage: Eukaryota > Metazoa > Chordata > Amphibia > Anura > Bombinatoridae > Bombina > Bombina bombina. The sequence goes on from NC_069503.1 coordinate 522,090,163, forward strand.
CTATTTCCCTACTCCCTCTTTCCTCAAAGCTCCTCGAAAAGTTAGTTTACGCATGTCTATCCCATTTCCTTACACAAAACTCTCTTCTTGACCCACTGCAATCTGGATTTCGTTCCCATCACTCTACAGAGACAGCAATTGTCAAGGTTACCAATGACCTACTTACAGCAAAATCCAAAGGCCACTTCTCACTGCTTATCCTCCTTGACCTGTCTGCAGCCTTTGACACTGTTGACCACCCTCTTCTGCTCCAAACCCTCCAATCCTTCGGCATCTGTGACACAGCCCTCTCTTGGTTCTCTTCCTATCTGACTAACCGTACATTTAGTGTAGCCTTGTCCGGAGCATCCTCTGCCCCGTTACCACTTTCTGTTGGGGTACCTCAAGGCTCTGTCCTTGGTCCCCTTCTCTTTTCAATCTACATGTCGTCACTAGGTTCCTTAATAAAGTCCCATGGGCTTCAATACCATTTGTATGCCGATGACACCCAAATCTACCTCTCTGCACCAGACCTACCTCCTTCCTTACTAACCCGTGTCACTAACTGTCTTTCTCACATCTCATCTTGGATGTCCTCTCACTACCTTAAGCTAAATCTCTCCAAAACGGAACTCCTTATTTTTCCCCCTTCTTCCAATGTCTCCACCCTCAAAATTTCTATAACTGTTGATAATTCAATCATTACCCCTACCCCGCACGCCCGATGTCTTGAGGTCACACTTGACTCAGATCTTTCCTTCACTCCTCACATTCAGTCCTTGGCTAAAGCCTGCCGCTTCCACCTTAAAAACATTGCTAAAATTAGACATTTCCTTACACAAGATACAACCAAGATTTTAATCCACTCTCTCATCCTTTCCCGCCTCGACTACTGCAATTCCGTCCTCTCTGGTCTACCTAGCTACCACATAGCTCCTTTACAATCCATTATGAATGCCTCTGCCAGGCTCATCTTCCTTACTCGCTCTTCATCTGCTGCACCTCTCTGCCAATCCCTTCACTGGCTTCCTCTTGCCTCTAGGATTAAACACAAAATCCTCACCCTGACATATAAAGCTCTCAACTGCACTGCTCCCCCCTACATCTCAGAACTTGTCTCTAGATACTCTCCCTCCCGTCCCCTTCGATCAGCTCAGGATCTCCTCCTCTCTTGTTACTTCCTCACATTCACGTTTACAGGACTTCTCCAGACTGGCCCCCATCTTGTGGAATTCCCTGCCTCCCTCCATAAGACTCTCCCCTAGTTTTAACAGCTTCAAGCACTCCCTAAAAACTCTACTATTCAGGGATGCATACAACCAACACTAACCTTTCCTATCGCCATTGCTTTCCCCTTGAACCCCTTAGATTGTAAGCCTATGGGCCCAGCTGTTTACAGATCGCTTCATACGAGCCGACTACAACAGTAAAACTCTCGGCATGGCCCTCTACCCACTTGACCCCTACAAAAGCTATCCTATACACCGACTATGTTTACAGCGCTGCGGAATCTGTTGGCGCTCTACAAATACCTGATAATAATAATAATAATAATTGTTCACTAAGGATGAGTGTGATTGTAGCTGTGTCCGTTTGAATTTTTCCAAGATGCAAGTTTATTGAGCAGAAGGAACATACTTCCATATGTCTGATTTTATAAATAAATACTGTCTCTCTATACCATACCAGTCTATCATGAAATTTTGAGAGTTTGAAAGTCCAAGGGCCTGGATTGGTTTGAAATATGAAGGGAACAGAAGGGAGGGTAGTGGGACTCCAGGTCAGAACTCCCAATTTAGGAGTGTTGGTATTTTGCTAGGCCCAAGTATTCACAGACTAGGATCATAAACCAGGTTAGTGAGAGTTTGTTTATTGGTAGAGAGAATCTCTTGATCACAGGTGAGAATCTCAGCATATACGATTTTGAGTTGGGGCATGCTTAACCTAATTTCTTTTATACATAGAAAATAACAAGGTGGTGCATTCTCAAACTTAGAAACATAACATAGAATGTCACATTATATAGAAACCAAATGGCCCATCAAGTCTACTCACATTTCTTGTGCAGTGTAAACTTACTTATTGCTTAGGCCAGGCATTTTTTTTTACAGTCCTTGTGTTTAACACCTATATTGGAAGCTTTTTTTCATAAATCCACCACCCTTTCTGTAGAAAAAACTGCTTACTTAGAAACAAATTCTTTAGGAAGGTTATATGTGCAGCAGAATAATATTGGTCAGTTCATGTGGCACCACAAAAGTACAAAAAAAATAGAAAAATAACTATCTAAAAATATAAAAATAAATAGCTTATGAAACTGCTGAAATGTGAAAATAAGGCTGAAACACTCTTATCAGGTCTTCATTTCTGAGCGTTCGACAAAGCAATCTGGACAAAGCAAGGCCATTCGGCAGAGTTGGGGCATGCTTAACCTAATTTCTTTTATACATAGAAAATAACAAGGTGGTGCATTCTCAAACTTAGAAACATAACATAGAATGTCACATTATATAGAAACCAAATGGCCCATCAAGTCTACTCACATTTCTTGTGCAGTGTAAACTTACTTATTGCTTAGGCCAGGCATTTTTTTTTACAGTCCTTGTGTTTAACACCTATATTGGAAGCTTTTTTTCATAAATCCACCACCCTTTCTGTAGAAAAAACTGCTTACTTAGAAACAAATTCTTTAGGAAGGTTATATGTGCAGCAGAATAATATTGGTCAGTTCATGTGGCACCACAAAAGTACAAGAAAAATAACTATCTAAAAATATAAAAATAAATAGCTTATGAAACTGCTGAAATGTGAAAATAAGGCTGAAACACTCTTATCAGGTCTTCATTTCTGAGCGTTCGACCAATCTGGACAAAGCAAGGCCATTCGGCAGTGTATTACATAGCTTGATACGTGTGAAGCATACAACAGAGAATCACCACTTGTGCTTAAGCAACAAATTAGAAGCTTGATAAGAAAATACTGAAACTGAGGTAAAGTATAAATAAAAGTCATGGATGTAGCTAGTGTTGAGTGTGTTGCATAATTTGGTACTTTAAGAGACAGAGTTTACATACAGGCAAATGCAAGGAATATGACAAGCAAAAGAATATCACAAGTCTATGGGGCATATTTATCAATGTGCTAGCGGACATGATACGAAGTAGTGTATCATGTCTGCCGCACATCGATAAATGCAGACAACATACACTGATGCATTTATCATTGCACCAGCAGTTCTTGTGAACTGCTGGTGCAATGCCTTCCCCTTCAGAATTGCGGATAATTGGCCGCTAGCAGGGGGTATCAATCAACCCAATCGTATTCGATCGGGTTGATTTCTGTCCGCGGCCTCAGAGCAGGCGGACAAGTTATGGAGCAGCGGTCTTTACACCGCTCCTTCATAACTTCTGTTTCCGGGGAACCTGAAGGCTCGCCGGAAACAAGCGGTATAGCTAAGACCCCAAACATAAAAGCAAAAAACCAAAGACAGCAATCCCATATTGCTTAACAAGAGTGAGTGTCCCGCATAAAACAGGACACACTAGTTCTCTTAAAAAGGTTCTAATCTATCTTCTTAAAGGTTCAATTGTCAGCATGTAGATGAGGCAATATTACATAGACAGAAATTAAACTTAAAGGGACACTGTACCCAAAATTTTTCTTTCGTGATTCAGATTGAGCATGCAATTTTAAGCAACTTTCTAATTTACTCCTATTATCAAATTTTCTTCTTTCTCTTGGTATCTTTATTTGAAATGCAAGAATGTAAGTTTAGATGCCGGCCCATTTTTGGTGAACAACCTGGGTTGTCCTTGCTGATTGGTGGATAAATTCATCCACCAATAAAAAAGTGCTGTCCAAAGTACTAAAACCCAAAAAAAGCTTAGCTGCCTTCTTTTTCAAATAATGATAGCAAGAGAACCAAGAAAAATTGATAATAGGAGTAAATTAGAAAGTTGCTTAAAATTGCATGCTCTTTCTGAATTACAGAAGAAAATTTTTGGGTACAGTGTCCCTTTAAGCTTAATTTCTATAAAATATAATTTTGGAAGTCATAATGGCTCTATACCTTTAACCAGAGCATTACAAGTCTATCTTTACAAGAAAGGATTCTACTTTAAAGCAACATACGACCAAAAGACAGCAGTAACAGCTGATGATTGAAAGTAATTGCCACCTAATAGCTAAATAGATGAGTTCACTGAAGCTCCCTATGAGGAGTCTGCATGGCCACCAGTACATTAGTACTAATTTATACCCATGTGGACAATGCCAGGCGAAGCATCACAAAAGCAAACACACAGTGTTGCCATAGGAACCACATTAACCTCTTATGTGTTAGAAGATGAAAAAGCCGTCTACTGAGTGATTTTGTGACCAGCTTTAGCAATCACAAAACAAATGATTCAGTGATATTGGTATGTAGTTGTTTGTGTAACAAGGGCACAAAGGTACCGTTAGTACAGTTAATAGACAGGTGCAGTTTATCTTCCATAGACCATTTGTTGACTTTCATTATTATTACAGTCTCCAAAGGGTAATGTTTGTGTGAAACAATAAACCCAGAAACTTCTGACTTACTAAAACAGTATATATTCTCATGCACATGATTTTGAAATGATTTTTAAAATAATTATTACATTAAATATACTCTATGCATTGTAATATCTTTATTTTCCATTAAATAGATGTTATAATGCAAAAAGAAAATGCTTTAATGTGTTAGCAAATTTTTATTTCACTATTGCTTATACATAACTGTGTGTTTAACCCTTGAAATGGATTAAACACCTAGGTCTAGATTAGCAGTGTCTTAAAATGACATGCTCTTTCAGAACAATTCAGTATGCCAAAGAAATCAGTGAGCCTCCAAGGATTCAAATAATATTTTTTTTTATTATAGAGAACAGAAGATCCATAGGGGGCGATTTATCAAGATCTGTATGGAGCTTGATGCCCCTGTTTCCGAGTGAGCCTTCAGGCTCGACGGAAACATAAGTTATGAAGCAGTGGTCTAAAGACCGCTGCTCCATAACTTGTCCGCCTGCTCTGAGCCGCGGACAGAAATCAACCCAATCAAATAGGATTAGGTTGATTGACAGCCCCTGCTAGCGGCCAATAGGCCGCAAATCTGCAGGGGGTGGCATTGCACCAGCAGTTCACAAGAACTGCTGTTGTAATGAGAAATGCCGACAGCATATGCTGTCGGCATTTATCGATGTGCAGCGGACATGATACGCTACATTGTATCATGTCCGCTAGCACTATGATACATCTACCCCATAAAATCAAAGTTAGACTAGCAACATCCTCAGTCTTACGCATTTCGGCTAGGAAAGCTTTAATCATAGACATAATAATACAATGGGTAGTGTGTATTTATACTGCATAGATACTAATTGATTAATGGGTGCTGCTGTCCTTAAAGGTACCATAACATTAAACACCACCATTAGACATTGGGGCCCATTTATCAAGCTCCGTAAGGAGCTTGTGGGCCCGTGTTTCTGGCGAGTCTTCAGACTCGCCAGAAACAGCAGTTATGAAGCAGCGGTCACAAAGACCGCTGCTCCATAACTCTGTCCACCTGCTCTGAACAGGCGGACAGGAATCGCCGGAATTCAACCCAATCGAGTACGATCGGGTTTGATTGACACCCCCTACTAGCGGCCGATTGGCTGCGAGGCTGCAGGGGGCAGCGTTGCACCAGCAGCTCTTGTGAGCTGCTGGTGCAATGCTGAATACGGAGAGCGTATTGCTCTCCGCAATCAGCGAGGTCTTGGGAACCTGATCCGCAGTGTCGGATAACGTCCGAAAGACCTTTAGTAAATAGGCCTCTATATATAGACATAGAAAGCCAACTAGTTAATCTAAATACTTGTTTACTACATACACGATGCTCTAATATGCATTATTGGACATTTATATAAAACATGAAATTAGTATAAAGCCAATTACAAATCATGCAAATAATTTATAAAAAAAATGATAAATGACAGTGTATAAGACTTGTTTGGACTCCCAAAAAAACTCTCTTCATCTTAAATGTTAAATTTGTAATCAAGGCTTTTGTGTTCATTAATTAATACACCATAAAAATGGCAAATATAGGTTACAATCGGCTAAATTACAAGTGTTGCGGTACTGCTATACCGCTAAAAAATTGGCCTTTGCGTGCTGAATGGCAGGTCTCCCGTATTACAAGTCGCAGCAATATGGCTATACCGCAATTCTCCATTCCGCACTCAAAAAATAGCTTTTGAGTGTGGAATTTTCTGGCTATACCGCTGAAAAATTGGCCTTTGCACGCTGAATGGCAGGTTTCCTGTATTACAAGTCGCGGCGATATGGCTATACCGCAACTCTCCATTCTGCACTCAAAAAATGGCTTTTGAAATTTTAAGGTCTCCCATATTACAAGTTGTTTGGTCAGGCTATTACGCTAGCATTATAGCTTATACCGCAACAACCCATTCCGCGATCAAAGATCAGTAGTTATGGATTTTGCAAAACAAAAATGTTTCACAAAACTCATAACAAAAATGTTACAAAGTACACTGACACCCATAAACTACACTATTAACCCCAAAACCGCCATCCCCCGCACCGCAAATACTTTATTAAACGTATTTACCCCTAATCCGCCGCCCACCCACCCACATCGCAAACACTAAAATAAACCTATTAAACCCTTAACCGCTGCCCCCCACATTATGACACACTAAATTATACTATTAACCCCGAAACCTAACACCCCTAACTTTAAATTAAAGTTATAATATAACTATCTTAAAATAAATAATAACTTACTTGTGAAATAAAAAAAACTAAGCTTAAACTATAAATAAACCTAAAATAACTATTTAAAAAAATATAAAATAAACGTAAAATAAAAAAACTAAGTTACAAAATTAAAAAATCCTAACACAACAAAAAAGTAAAAAAAACAACTAACATTACTAACAAAAAAAAAACTAAAATTACGAAAAATTAAAAAAATCTAAGATTACAAAAAATAAACGAAATTATCCAAAATAATAAAAATTAAACCTAATCTAATACCCCTATAAAAAAACAAAAAAGCCACCCCAAAATAAAACCCCCCCTAATCTAACAATAAACTACCAATAGCCCTTAAAAGGGCCTTTTTTAGGTCATTGCCCTGAATCAATCAGCTCATTTATCTAAAAAAATTACAAAGTACCCCCTAACAGTAAAAACCCCACCCAACCAACCCCCCAAAATAAAAAACCTAACAGTAAAAAAAAACCTAAGCTACCCATTGCCCCTAAAGGGGCATTTGTATGGGCATTGCCCTTTAAAGGGCAATCAGCTCTTTTGCTGCCCATTAAAATAAAAAATCCTAAAACTACATTTAGCCACCAATCAGCAGGCGCTACCCAGGTTCTGAACCAAAAATGGGCCGGCTTCAATGCTTACATTCCTGCTTTTTCAAATAAAGATAACAAGAGAACAAATACAAATTTATAATAGGAGTAAGTGGCTTAAAATTTGCATGCTCTTTGTGAATCATGAAAGATAAAATTTAGGTTTTGTGTTCCTTTACCTACTACCTTACATGCCATTCTGTAAAGCTTTCCTTGCTTGAAGATAGGTCTATTAATCATAATAATTAAACTTTTAATTTAGCCAAGCATGAATATTCAAAAACCTCTCAGTGGTAAAATCTTAAAACAATGTGATACAGCAGGGGTGTCAAACTCATTTTAGTCGCGGGCCATTTTCCATACAAGTACAACTCACGTGGGCCGCACACTACCTACATATCTTGTCATTGCTAAACAGTGCAGTGGCATTTGCTATAACGGTATACATTTCAAAAGATTGTGTTCTGTAACTCCTAATTAACTTACTCTGGCTTGAGGAAATGTGCTCTAATGCTTTTAAGAAGGTGACACACACGCTCCACCTGCGACCCACTGTTTATAATAGTGATAGACATACCTGTTGTACATAATAAAAAATAAATACATAGAAATATATATAAAGTATATAATTTTAGTTAAAGAGAAAATGATGGAAAGGAATGGACAGAAATGATGTGGGAAATCAGTGCTACCATAGTAATGAACTGCATGTGTTAAAGAAATCATTATGCACTTATCTGTCTTTTTCTTTTTAATAACGTATGTTTTAATGTATGTGCATCCCTAACAGTAAGCGCACTCGCTCTTTAAGTATTAAGCATATTATAATTAATATTTTTCATGGAGGTGGCGTGGGCCGCACAAAATTAGGTTGAGGGCCGCATGAGGCCCGCGGGCCGCAAGTTTGACACCCCAGTGATACAGGAAACATGCCGTGTGGTGAATTTTTCTAAAGAATAGAATGGCCTTTTGCAGCAGTATTTTTTTTTTAGGTTAAAGCTCAGAGGCATCTTTAAAAAAAAAAAAAGTACTAGTGTAGTTCATGTTCTTTGGCTGCTAATGGATGGTGTATTATCGCACTGACATCTCAGTCAGCTGTCAGCATAACAGCCTTGTTAAACACTGGAATGTCAATGCAAGCGGGAGAAAGAAGTATAAATGTCAGATAAAAGGAAAAAAACAAACAGTAACACACACTGTACTCTCACCACAGGGAAAAACTAGCTAGTGTCCATGACAATGTTAAAGGGACATAAAAGAGCAACAAGGAAAAAACTGTGTATTTAACACCTGGAAAGTGGTTGAGCGTATAATTTAAGGACCACTAAATACTTCAGAGTAGAATAATTTTCAAATACAGAGACAATCCAATAGCACTTACTTTGAATTTAAAACGAGCAGTAGAATATTCTTTGGTAAATGTCAAAGTTAATCCAATCCCTAACCTGTATCATGTGACAGCAATCAGCCAATCACAGAATGCATATACATATATACTATGCACTTTTCCAAATGGTCAGTAGGAGCTGGAATCTCATAAATGGCCAGATTCTGTAATGGTCTCTCTGGGCTAGCGAGATGATTTTAAAGTGCTCACCAATACTTCTATTTCCCTGGTGGAATTCTATAAACAGGGTATCTCGCGGAGAGGCATTTGCTGCATTTTTTTGGGAAGGAAATATATGCACTACAAAAGTGTAAAATGAAAATCGTAATTTAAAAATCTTACAAAACAATTAATTGAACTATTCACACAAAAATACGAATGCGAAAAATGTATTGTTAAGATGCATCAAAAATCGTAACAAAATTGTTTACCAAAAATCGTATTTTATTGTAAACCTAAAATTTGTATGTAAATTACACAGAAAAAAATCTTTGTAAATATGCCAAGCATAAATCGTAATTTAAGTACACTTGATGTGCAAAAAAACACCTCAAAATTAATTTTTAAAAGTACAAAATACAAAGTGTAATTGTTGTTTTTTTTTTTGTAAAATTGGCTGAACATGGGTGTTCCATAGGCGAACCGGGCAGCAGCCCAGGGCGCAGTGGGCTGGGTTGCGGCATACCTGGTATTTTGAGGTTAGATGCCAGAAATGTGGCACAGTCAAATTTTGTACTACACTACCCGCTGTAGGAAGCTGGTGGGCGGAGCTGGAATGAAGGGATCATGGAGCCAGTCAGGGAGGAGAGCAACAGTGTCACATTATACATTTATAACTGCCAGTCGCACAGAGTTTGGAATCTGCAGCAATCAAGGGAACTCCAAGGGGCAATAAATCAGATCTTATGTGGCCAGTTAAAACAAACAAAAATGATTGCAAACTCTAAGAGGTTTTAAAAAAAATTGCACAAATATTCATCAGGTAGAGCGGCTGGTGTTATGGAACAGATTAACCACTTAGTAAACAGAATAGCATAGTATATTTATCAATTTCTTGATAGGAGTGAATAGAGTGATGGTGGCTAATAACGTTTTATTCTCCTACATTTTCATAGATTATCCAAAGATCTTGGCAGCAATTGCTCTCAGCAAACCATTACTTTATATACAGAGATAGCAGATTGTCTGCTCTCAGGATATTGATACTAATAAAGTTCTTAGTGTTCAATCTGTCAAAATGCACATGGGACTTCAGACCTCAGGGAAATGTACATGACGTAAACTTGAAGGAGAAATGACTGGAGATTATATGGTGCTTCACTGACAGAGTATGAGGGATTGCTGTGTAGGGCAAGAGACCAGCAGCCAGTTTGAAGATTGGGCTATTGGGGGAGAGCATCAGGGTTTGTGTTTGCTAGGAAGCAGTATGGTGATTGGGCACTACTAAAGGATGCATGTGGTCTGTTATGACATATTAGTAGGGATTGGGAGTGATTCATTTTTTTGTTAATGAAACAGAGAATTGTGAGATCTGGTCCAGAGGACACATGGATCCCCGTACATGTACTAATAATTGCTAGTTTTTGTTTTTTATGTCATTCTGTCATTTATTTTTATGTTGTACTTTATATATTTACAGAATATTACCAAAGTATTAGTACAGATATTTCTAAAGTATTGGTGGTCTGTCTCTGATGAAAAATCAGGCTCAGAAAGTGCAGATTCAAATGTGACATGATGAAAAAATATTTTTTCTTCTCTCTTCCCCTTTTTCCTCCTTTCTCCCCCCTCTATCTCCTCTACACTTTGTCACTGTCTCTCCCCTTTCTCCCATTTTCCCTACCCCCTCTATCTCTACCCTCTATATTTTCTCTCCTCTTTCTCCTCAATCTTTCTACTCTCTCATTTCTATTGTCTCTCTCTCTCTCTCTCTCTCTCTCTCTCTCTCTCTCTCCACTTTTTCTCTTTTTTTCTCTTTTTCCCCACTATCTCTACTCAATATCTCCATACACTATATTTCCACTCATTTGCCCTTCTCTGTCTCTCTCCCCCTCTTTTTGTCTCTCCCTTTCATTCCCACTCATCTTCTTCACTTTCTCATTCTTCTCATCTCTCAACCTTCTATCTCTTACATTATTACTCTCTCAACTCTATCTCTACTCTTCCGCCATTTGCTCACCATTCTCCTTTCCCCTCTCACTCTGTCCCCTCCCTCTCCCTCGTTTTTCTATTATCTCTCTTTCCAATCACTCTTTCTTGCCCGTTACTTTCTATCTAACCATTCTTTCTTCTTATTTTTCTCAATTATATTATAATATAAAGCAATATATGGGAACCTCATCTACACAATCAAATGTACAACACTGGGTAAAAAAAAAATTATATACCTAAAATAGGACTCATATTTGAGCTTCAGCCTCTAATAAAGGGCAGATTGCCCATCAAACAGACATGCAGTTAATGTATTATTTTTAATCCATACTATGAAAGCAGTGCCTGTTGCAGTGTGCACCAACTCTGCTGCAACTTTAAAAATGTAATTTCACAACCTTCTCCCTGTGCATAGTGATGTAACTCAGTGAGACTTGAATGGTCTGGAAATCTGCTCTTTAGAATGGAGGGGGGGACACATTTTGGAATTTCGCCCTGAGAGGCAGATTCTCTATAAATGGCCCTGCTTTTAAATACCAGAGAGATTTCATTATTTAAATAGGAGACAACTCGGCACTCACAGGGACTGCCCTTTTTTTTTATAGAATTCCATGAGGGCTGCGAGTGTTGGTATAGAAAAACATGTCTGGACTAGCACGTATTTTAGAATCGCCCTCAAAATGTGCATATAAAACAAATGTGCATGTTTTGATAATGGAAGTATTTTGGAATTTTTTTTTAAAATTGTTTGCTCTATCTGAATCATAAAAGTGTAATTTTTACTTTAGTGTCCCTTTAAAGTCAGCTCCAGAAAAGTAATTGAAATTTACTTAACTAAAGGTAAATATCACACAATGTAAAGATAAAATATTGAACGGATGTTCCATACAAACGTGAATTTGTGCCTCCTTCTGTAAAAATTGGTAGGCAAAGATTGATCATGAAATTTAACATTGTTGTGAAAACAGTATTGATGGTTTCAATGTAACAAGTGATAAAGTATCCAGTCACATGTTATAACAGTGTAGTTCAATACCAGAAATCAAAAGTGCTAAAAAAATCCCCTGATCTGGAGCTTACCTTAGTGTCCGGTGCTGTGTAGCTTGAGTAAATTGTGTGGTACACGCTGTATGCAACGTCAAGTCCCACTGTGCAGATTGTGCCGCTCTGGGCACTTCACTCTATGGTACCGGTAATATGGATCATATCAGATGGATTGTATCTATTTGGCCTTTCCATGGGCATTTTGCCACTGCAGTCAGAGCACTGTTGGTCTTGTTGGATCACAGGTGCACACAAACGCCGTCAGATTTAAATATCTCTCCCATCAGTTCCAAAAATAACGGATTTGATCCAAAATGTCAAAAGACGCAGATGATACCGATTGGCTGTTCATTTTTTTCACCATGCAGATGAAAATAGGAAATTAAGCTGACTAGTAACTGCTGATAGTGTTTTAAATAAAGAAAACCTTGGTATACATCATTAAACTTTTTTGTTTCTCATAGATGCATCAGGGATAATGGATAATTTATGTGGGGCAACATGTTCCTTTAATTTTGCACCATGTGCTAATCATAACTGGGGTTACAAAAATGTGATCTATTTAAATAGTGCATCAGCAGGCAGATGGATCACTCATCATTATATCTGTGCATTGCTGATTTATTTTCTGAAGAGAATTCATGTTCAATTTGGCAAAAATAGTCTGAAGCACATGGACATAAACAACTTCAACGGTATCGTTGTCAGGTTTATATAATCATAGGAGGATTAATATTACAAAATATCTAAAAATGTATGTCAAAATATGGCAATGTATACAGTATTCCTAGGTAGTGGGGGTGTTGGACAAACTATGGGGCTGATTTAACAAAGTGCGAGCAGCAGATCATGTCCGCCGCACATCGATAAATGCAGACAGCATACGCTGTTGGCATTTATCATTGCACAAGCAGTTCTGGTGAATTGCTTGTGCAATGCAGCCACCTGCAGATTCACGGCCGCTAGCAGGGGGTGTCAATCAACCTTATCGTATGCGATCGGGCGGATCGATGTCCGCCGCCTCAGAAGAGGCGTACGAGTTAAGGAGCAGCGGTCTTAAGACCGCTGCTTCTTAACTCCTGTTTCCGGGGAGCCTGAAGACTCGTGCGGAAACAGTTACATTCAGGAACATTTGGCCCTTGTTAAATCTACCCTTATATATGTACTTAAAGCTTAATTTCTCATGGTAAAAGGTTTGGAATTTCACCATATAGTGACACCTCTGTTAGTGTAAAATGGAATACAGTGTTTCTGCTTGCTGGAGTTCCAGTACACTCATCTTACTTGATATTGTGTCAGCTTGTCTGTAATTGTGTGAGCAAATAAAATAAAAACACAACGGATAATCCCTTACGCTACTCACACGCTAGATGATTGATGTCCCATCTGTGTTGTGTATAGACACTGGAACAGAGGCTGCATTGATTTGTTGGGAGTTCAAGCAATCCATGTTACTTGGTAGTCAAGGCACATTATTGTGTGAGCATAAGGTAGACTAAAACACAACTAGATAATCCTCTTACACATTTCACTCATTTAACATCCTGTCTGGTTAACATCCTGTCTGGGTGGAATAGAGTCTGCACTGACTACAAGGGAATGCCACCTACTTCTCCTCTCAATTATTCTGGCTATGTTTCCCTGCCAGTTTATACTGTAATTGGAAGGCTTTCTAATATGGTGGATGAAAAAGATTCATTTTAAATGGGACTTAATGATGCGTTGACTAGCAGTGTGGTCTGATTATAATAAACTAAGTTGTGAGGCAACACAAGAACCTTTGCATTTTGTGGAATAATTCTGACTTGGAACCTCAGTCTCCTTTTTTCTTCTCTACTTCAGGTTTTGTCTTGTAAGATGTCTGTTCTAATCTCAGCCTGGACTGCATTACCTTTGTCTCAACTCAGGAACATGGCAACTTCAACTCAAGATCTTGATTCTAGATTTCATTTATAAAATGTTGGGTGCTATGCAATAATATCATAAATTGATGGGAAAAAGTGATTATTTTTAACATTGATTTTTAACAATGTGCTTCAAAACAAGGATGTTGTTTCCATTCAGTAAAGTATTTCACTGTAGATTTTCTTTTGGGACACCATTGACAGACTAATTTATTGGGATTCAGTGAACTAAGAGTCTAGAGGGAACTATTATTTCCTTTTGTTTATTACTCTCATCAAATGAAAGTTGTATTTATTACAAAAGAAGCGCAAAATAAAATGATGTGTATTTGCTTAAATATTGCTTAAAAAAATCCCCTTCTGCTTTTTTTTACACATGGGGGATATCTATCAAAGTGTCAACTATGTTGCATTCGCTGGCATCATTACGCTCGCCTAACATTGCCTAACTTTGCGGCCGCGTATCTCAATACATTCTCCTTATTTATTAAAAAAGCCGGCAAAAAGACGCACACCAAGTATGGGGCAATGAGCATCAGACTGTTGTTAACTAGGAGTCATCGATCTCGCATCTATTCGGCTTTTTATTTATACCCTGTCACTAAACGCTGCCACTATACTAAAATGTTTAACCCCTATCCCGCCACTCCCCGACATTGCTGCAACCTAAATAAAAATATTAACCCCTATCCCGCCGCTCCCCGCCACTGCCGCCACTAAATAAATGTATTAACCCCTAAACCTCTGGCCTCCCACATCACTACCACTAACTAAACCTATTAACCCCTAAACCGTTAGCCACCCACATCGCCAAAAACTAAATTAAGCTATTAACCCCTAATCCTAACAACCCCCTAACTTTAAATTAAAATTACAACATCCCTATCTTAATATAAATTAAAACTTACCTGTAGAATTAAAATAAACTATTTTAAACTATTAATTAACCTACCCTAACTATTTTACTACAATTAAATTAAAATACCAAATAAATAAACTAAATTACATATTAAAGAAACCTAACCCTACTCAAATTATTTAAATATACAATTAAACATTATTAAAGTACTAAATTACAGAAAAAAACAAACACTAAGTTACAAAAACAAACAAACACTAAATTACGAAAAATAAAAAACTAAATTATCAAAAATAAAAAAGAATTACACCTAATCTAATAGCCCTATCAAAATAAAAAAGCCCCCTCAAAAATAAAAAAAACCATAGCCTACAATTAACTACCAATGGCCCTTAAAAGGGCCTTTTGTGGGGCATTGCCCCAAAGATAACAGCTCTTTTACATTGCAAAAAATACAAACACCCCCCAACAGTTAAACCCACCACCCAACCAACCAACCCCTCCCAAAGAAAAATCCTAAAAACTAAAATAACCTGAAAAGGGCATTTGTATGGGCATTGCCCTTAAAAGGGTATTTAGCTCTTTTACATGCGCAGACCCTAATCTAAAAATAAAACCCACCCAAAAAAACCTTAAAAAAACCTAACACTAAACCCAGACGATCCACTTACAGTTCTTGAAGTCCCGCTTGAAGGATCCATCCAGCAAGAGAAGTCCTCATCCAGGCAATAAGTAGTCTTCATCCAGACGGCATCTTCTATCTTCATCCATCTGGCGCAGAGTTGGTCCATCCTGAAGACATCCGGCGCGGAGCATCCTCTTCATACGATCGCCGCCGTAAACTGGAACTTCATTGCAAGTGACGCCATCCAAGATGGCGTCCCTTGCATTCCTATTGGCTGAAATATTTCAATCAGCGAATAGGATTAAAGCTGCTAAAATCCTATTGGCTGTTCAAATCAACCAATAGGATTGACCTCTCATCCTATTGGCTGTTCCCATCAGCCAATAGAATGAGAGCTGTTCAAATCATATTGGCTGATTTGAACAGCCAATAGGATTTTAGCAGCTCTAATTCCTATTGGCTGATTGAAATCTTTCAGCCAATAAGAATGCAAGGGACGCCATCTTGGATGTTGTTACTTCCATTGAAGTTCCAGTGTACGGAGGCGACCGTATGAAGAGGATGCTCCACGCCGGATGTCTTCAGGATGGACCCGGTCCGTGCCGGATGGATGAAGATAGAAGATGCCGTCTGGATGAATACTTCTTGCCGCCTGGATGAGGACTTCTCCGGCTGGATGGATCCTTTAATCGGGACTTCAAGAACTGTAAGTGGATCGTCAGGGGTTAGTGTTAGGTTTTTTTATTATTTTAATTAATTGGTATTTTAATTTAATTGTAGTATAATAGTTAGGGTAGGTTAATTTATAGTTTAAAATAGTTTATTTTAATTCTACAGGTAAGTTTTAATTTATATTAAGATAGGGATGTTGTAATTTTAATTTAAAGTTAGGGGGTTAATAGCTTAATTTAGTTTTTGGCGATGTGGGGGGCTGACGGTTTAGGGGTTAATAGGCTTAGTTAGTGGTGGTGATGTGGAAGGCCAGAGGTTTAGGGGTTAATATGTTTATTTAGTGGCAGGGGTGTCGGGGAGGAGGGGAATAGGGGTTAATACATTTTATTTAGGTTGCGGCGATGTCGGGGCAGCAGATTAGGTGTTTAGACTTGGGGTTTATGTTAGGATGTTAGGTGTAAACGTTACTTGTTTTCTACCATAGAAATCAATGGGTTATATTTCTTTGTCTTGCAGCATCGAACATAAGCTTTCGCTGCTTTCAAACTCCCATTGATTTCTATGGCATCCGCGGCCTCCAGTGTGGTGGATTGAAAACCAGGTACGTTGGTTCGGAAAAGATGCAAGCGTACCTGTTAAAAGTTTGATAACTGGGAAAAAGTGTCAGATAGAGCCGAATGTGTATTCGGAACATCTGTAATGACGTAAGCATCGATCTGTGTCGGATTGAGATCGTCGTTTCGTATGTTACAACATTTGCCGGTCTGTAGGCTTTGATAACTAGGTCAGATCAATCTCGCAACAATTACGATGCAGAATTCCGGCGTATTTGCGGTTGACACTTTGATGGATAGGCCTCATGGTTTACATACTTTTGCATTATGTTTTACCAGCTTGTGAAAAACTTGGCAGGTGATAAGCGCAAAATGGGCATTTTCAACATGTTTGTATCTAACTAGTGCTATTGTAAAGTCTGTCGGTTTTGGGCATTACAAAAATTTTCAGATGTAAATGTATTTAAAAACTATATATGCGCCCCTTTGCTGTTATAAAAGCAGTCACTCTGGGCTTTCCACAAGATTTTAGAGTGTGTCTAGGAATTTGTGCCTATTCATCCAAAAGAATATTTCTGAGGTCAGACACTGATGTTGAATGAGAAGGTCGGGCTTGCAATCAGCTCTGCCAAAAGTGTTTAATGGGGTTGAGGTCAGCACTCTTTGCAGGCCACTTGAGTTCCTCCACACCAAACCCATCTAAATATGGACCTCACTTTGTACACAGGGGCACAGTAATGCTTGAACTGGAAAGGGCCTTCCCCAAACGGCTGTCCCAATATTAGAAGCAAACACTGTCTAAAATGTCTTTAAATCCTATAGCATTAAGATGACCCTTCACTGAAACTAAGGGGCCTACCCCAAACCCTGAAAAACAGCTCCAGACTAATTCTACACCAAACTTTTCAGTAGGCACTATGCATTCCGAAAGCCAGAGTTCTCCCAGCATCCACCACACCCAGATTCTTCCACCAGACTGCCACATAGAGAAGTTTGATTCATCAGCTGAACTCAATAATTAGTAGGGTGTCCCATATACTTTTGGCCATATAGTGTATGTGATATCTTGCAGTGCTAATAAGGTCTGCAAGACACATGAGATAATGGAGATCTAATTCTTACAATCCCGTTATTAAAATATTTTTTTATTTGATACTTATATGTTTGTGATTGCAATTTACAGTTCTTAAAGGGATGGGAAACCAGAACATACAATTTTAAAAAAAGTTTCCAATTTATTTCTATTATCAAATTGGCTTTGATCTCAAAATACTTTTTGTTGAAGAGATACATATGTAGGTGTCTGGAGCACTTTATGGCAGGAAATAATGCTGCCATCTAGTGCTCTTGTAAATAAATAACATTCTTTTAAAACTGCTGCCATATAGTGCTCAAGGCATGTGCAAGCCCCTTAGCTTATGTCCCTGCTTTTCAACAAAAAATACCAAGAGAATGATGAAAATGTGATTATAGAAGTAAATTATAAAGGTGTTTAAAATTGCATGCTCTATCTGAATTGTGAAAGAAAATGAAAAAGAAAAGGTTTCATGTCCCTTTAAGCCCTTTTAATTGTGACTTCTATAGTCAATTGCGTCTTAGTGATCTGGTTTAATCATTTTCCATTCCATATTGTTTGTTCGCAACTGAGATCTTTTGCACAGGAAGTTCCTAAAATGAAGCTTTAAATAACGTTGATTTACAATATCTAAAACATTGTGTTACCATCTTCTATAAGTAATAGGAATGATATACGGCAAATACCTATTAAAATCCTGTTATAGAAAGTGATATTAGTTGTTGCCATTTTATCCTTCTAAAAATAATTTCCTGCTGTGTACTTCCTGATTTCAGATGAAAATCTCAACAAAATTGTAAAATAAGTATTTTCTCAATGAATGAAAAAAAACTAAAAACTAAAAGTTATTAAACAAGTAACTGAGCAAAGATGTCCAGTATATATCCATCATGCCCATACACAAATTGTATTCAGATTTTTTAACACTTAAGGCTCCATTTATCAAGCTATGTATGCAACTTTGGTGGATATTTACTGCTGATAGTTAAGAAGCAGCAGTCATCAGACCACTACTTCCAAACCTGTATACCAGCTCTTAGCTGTCATATTATAATCACTCCAGACATGTTTGCCCAGGGTGATTGACAGCCCCTACTCGCGTGCCATTAGCCTAGCATGAGCAGGGAGCGGCA
The DNA here is from genome assembly GCF_027579735.1 of Bombina bombina. Classification (NCBI taxonomy): domain Eukaryota; kingdom Metazoa; phylum Chordata; class Amphibia; order Anura; family Bombinatoridae; genus Bombina; species Bombina bombina. The sequence continues at coordinate 522,108,934 of NC_069503.1, forward strand.
TTGCACAAGCAAACTTTCTGTGATCCCAGGTGACCAGGTTCACAGAAGCGAACCTTGTCTGTCCAGGCTTTGATAAATGAAGCCCCTAGGATAGTTCATTATACATATAGAAATGATTGTTTTTATTACACATTGCACAAAAGGATCAATCTAAACACCAAAAGGTTTTTAATACATTTTTCTACCATTTTTTTGTACTATTTTGCTGCATGTTTGTGCCTTACCGTCTACTTTTGTGAAACATAGGTTTTGGTTAGCGTATGGCAGTGGTAAAAACGATAATTTGTGCAGTGTAAATCATATATCGGTTACCATTGATTTCACGCAAAAGATATTTAGGAAGCACTAAGCAAGACAAAAGGTACTATGTAAATTGCATTAAGGGGCCTATTTATCAAAGCGTCAACTATGTTGCATTTGCTGGCGTCAATACGCTTGCGAGACATCGCTGCCGCTGATCTGAATACGATCTTATTTATCAAAAAACCTGTCAAAAACACGTGCGTCAAGTAATGTGAAGAGCATCGGACTGGTGTTAGCTAACAGTCATCGATGTCGCGGTTATTCAGGTTTTTCCCAACTTTATACCATTTCATTACTGTCCATGAACAAGCACATTTCTCTAAAGCTAATCTTTTATTTTTCATCTATTATTAATGTCCAAGAAATAGATTGATTTATACCTTAATAAACAATATCTCATAGAAAGTTATTTTTATATTGATTTGTTATATGATACTTTCACATAAATTTATGTGTATTTGTATTTCTAGAAGTCATATTTTTTATTTATTTTTTTAAATTATTATTAATGCTAGAATTTGTACATATATCCTTGCACTTACTTATTTATATATATATATATATATATATATATATATATATATATATATATATATATATATATATATATATATATATATATATATATATATATGTGTGTGTGTTATGTCAGAAATCTTTTGCAAACATATTTACATGTCCCTAAGTTCCTTTTTTTGTTCAAAACAATGTTGTCTGTCATATCTCTGTGTTTATTTATACCACTATATGTATATAGTGTAAATATATTATTATTCTGAGCAGGAAAAATTGCAAATATAACATGTAATCAGAGTATCATATGTATTTATTTGCAATCAATGGATATTTTAAAGGGATAGGAAAGTAAAAATTTAAGTTGCATGATTCAGATAGAGCATGTCATTTTAAAACACTTTAAAATTCACTTCTATTTTTAAATGTGCTTTGCTCTCTTGGTATCCCTTGTTGGGAAAGAGTACGCACATATCCTACACTAATGGGAGCTAGCTGCTTATTGGTGCCTGCACACATTTGTCTCTTGTGATTGGCTAAATAGATGTGTTCAGCTAGCTGCCAGTAGTGCAATGCTGTTCCTTCAGCAAAGGATAACAAGAGAATGAAGCAAATTAGATAATAGAAGTAAATTGGAAAGTTGTTTAAAATTGTATGATCTATCCAAATCATGAAATAATATTTTGGGGTTTCCTGTTCTTTAAGAGCTGGGCCAGTTTTCTCTCTGCACCTGTCTAACCCCTCCTGATTGCAATCTATTGTTAAAAACCACCCCATACACAGGTGTTATAAAATGGGCTGGCATATAAGATGACATTTCTTACTGAAAAAGAAATTCAAGAGAAGGAAGAAATACACTTAAAATAGCATGCCAGTAAAGAGGTGATTTTAATTTCTGCAGTATCTGAATCATGACAGTTTAAAATTAGGTGGGCTATCCCTTTGAGCTATCAGTTTAAGATTATATTCAATCAAACATCAATTCGAATTTTAAAAACCTTGTCTAAAATATTACACTGTGTGTCCTAATGTCAGCATCAATGTTTATCTTTAATTCTAAATTCACATATAAATACTTTCAGTATAATGCACAATGTAGCAAATGGCACTTACAAGTTCTGATGAGTAATCAATGACACAAGTATCGAGCAATTTGATTTGTTAGTGATAGTTTAAAATGTATATTTGAATCAGATTGGCTGATGTCATAAATCATGTGATTATGCATATTCCAATCAAAAATGGTTGAAAAAATTCACTAGTGTGTGGGTTGTTTAGGAGTTTGCGTCATAATTGATGTGAAAAGTATTGAGTCAAATATGGTGCGAAGTAGAGAGTATTACATGGCTTAAACATGGTGCACAAAAATGTTTCCAAAAAATAAAGATATCCTTATAGCCAGTAACTCCTTTTTGCCTATGGAATAGTTTAATTCAGGGGCTGTCATTACCCTTGAGCAAAAAGCTACCGGGTAGAGAGGATCTGTAAGACATTCCCTTTGGGTTAGTACAGCTCCGATGTCAAAATCGGATGCGTCTACTTCGAGCAAGTTTGGATTAGGAAACCGGAGGATGGTGCTGAGGTAAATTTTTCTTTCAGAGTATCAAAGATTCTTTGGTTATCGTTGGACCAAAAGAATTTGATAGTAAATTTGGTTAAATTGGTAAGGGGTTTGGTCAATGTAGCAAAATTCTTAATGAACTTTCTATAACAATTTGTGGAACCCATGAATCGTTGTATATCTTTTTTAGATTTTGGTGTTGGCCAGTCTCGGATGGATTGAACTTTATTGTCCTCCATGTTAATTCCTCTAGGTGAAATTTGATAGCCTAAGAATGTGATTTCCTTGGAATTAAAAATGCATTTTTCAGGCTTAGCATAAAGGTTATTGCTTCTGAGCCTGGATAGGACAATACGCACATGTTTTATGTGTTCGTATACAGTTGTGGAATAAATTAAAATATCATCAAGATAAATCACAAGGAATACATCTAATATATCTCTGAATACATCATTTATCAGATGTTGGAAAGTAGCTGGGGCGTTACACAGGCCGAATGGCATGATGGTGTATTTAAAAAATCCGTACCGTGTACGGAACGCTGTCAGCCATTTGTCCCCAAATCTGATCCTGATAAGATTGTATGCTCCCCTGAGATCTAACTTGTTGAAGTATTTGTCTCCTTCTAATCTTTTAATAAGCTCTGGTATTAGGGGAAGTGGATATCTGTTCTTAACAGTTCTTTTATTTAACTCTCTATAATCCACTATAGGTCTTAATGAGTTATCTTTGTTTTTTATTAAAAAAAATACCAGCTCCAACTGGAGAAGTAGAGGGTCTAATAAATCCTTTTCTCAAATTATCGTCTATATATGCTTTTAGATGTTCTAACTCAGGCTTTGAGTGGGGGAAGATGTGACCACATGGAATATCTGCACCTGGAAGAAGTTCAATAGGGCAATCATATTTCCTATGTGGGGGTAGGTTCTCTGACTCTTTTTTTATCAAAGACATTTGAGAAATCTATATACTCCTGGGGAATCTGAAATTCTGTGGTCTGTAAAAGGGGTAAAGATGGATAACAAGTATGAAGATAGTAGTCAGATTTTAGTTCTATAGAGGATGTTGCCCAACAAATATGTGGGTTGTGTATGTAATGTGAGCCATTTTAAGATTAGTATAAGAGGAAATATGGGAGATGGAATAACATCAAATGTAAGGAATTTGCTATGATGTGTTTCAGTAGTTATAAGTATGGGAATTGTTTCATATGTGACAGGCCCTGAGGATATTACATTACCGTCAATAACACGCAGGAATACATGTGTTTTCTTTTGAACCAGTGGAATTTTATTTACAGCGATGAAGTGTTTATCAACATAATTAGCAATTGCTCCAGAGTTAATTATCGCAGTGGTGTTGACTCGTAGTTGATCCCACTGCAAAATAATTGGTAGAGAACAGTGACTTGGGTTAGGTAATTGTATGGTTAAACAGTCATTATATTGCAGAATCTTACACCTTTTTTTGATGAAGGAGAGTAGGACAATCTTTAACCCCATATTCATACATACAGAGATTGTTGGTGCGTCTTCTCGGAAATGAGTCTTCCTTTTTACCAGCTGGGCTTAAACTCTCGGATCTTCCCTGGATTACTATACATAATAAAAAGGATTTAGGAAATGTGCACCCCATAATACAAAATGCCCTACATTTCTGGGACCAAGTCAGACATAACCCTGACATAGCCCCCTCACCCTTTACCTGCACTTACATTAGCCAGCACTCTCCATTGCCTACCGGACTCTCATGCTGAGATCTAGCAGACTCTTCAAATCACTCATGTAATTAACTTCTATATTCACAACACTTGTATATCTCACCCTCAACTCTGTTTAGAGTTTCAGATTCCTTCCCTAATCTGTTTTGAAGCCTATTGTCTTAGTTCCTTACTACGATCTTAGGGATACCCTAAACGTAACTTTAGAAACCTCACACCCTGGGAACAAAAGTGGCTCCAGGCTACTGTAAACAAATAGACCCTCTCCTTCCACTATGCCCTCTTACTCCAACCCTATACTCATAACAAAATAGCACAATATTACGCTTGGCAGCGAGAACTTGACTTTGCAGCTGAGACCGATACCTTGTACAGTGAGACTGTATTCACTAAAAGCCTCTTACATTGTTCCACTCTATGGGAACTCCACTATAAAATCCTGGTGAGATGGCACTTAGTCCCAATCACTCTCCATAAGATATACGGCACACACTCACCCAGGTGCTGGGGAGAGTGTGGGCAAACTGGTACTACTTCTCACACCTGGTGGTCCTGCCCTAAAATTCAGCCCATTAGGCTAAAACTTTTCGCAACCATTAAACAATTGAGTATAGCCATACCTTATAGGCCGGAGATCTGCCTCTTACACATGGGAATACCGAACATGATCCCAGCCAGTAAAGCACTCATTATCTATCTGTTTATGGCCACTAAACTAACGATAGAGAGAACTTGGAAAAATAGTGACCCCCCAGCTTTTTCCCAAGTCGTCTCCACAATACAATACATTAGACAAATGGAATCATATCTCCACAGAGTCCTTGACAGGGTTGATTTTTACCTTGAAATTTGGTTTCCCTGGACTGAACTATTCTCCGACTATCATCCCAAGACTACGTCAGACAACATTTATCAAACGCTCTCTCCCTAATTTGACTATACGACCAGTACTCCCCCCCTTTTTTTTTCTCTTCTCCTCCCTTTATAAGCTCATACTATCTTGATTGTCCCCCTAATAAACCTCTGCAAATGCACACACCGATTGATACACATTTCCTAATATACCAAAAATAAATTATAGAAACTGAGGTACAATGTTTTGCATATAGTACTTTTAAGTACCAGAAAACAAGTTTTATAACGTCATATTTGCAGTTTGCCATTGGAATAATTCTGTTTATCTTAAATAACTGTAAAGTACAGTTTACTTCCTTGTATTGTTTGCTCTTGTTGGCATATATTCATTTTCATGTCTACACATATATGACTTCCTCTGACTTTATAATACTGTACTAGTAATTGTTTACCTCAATGTAGAAAATAAAGATGTGATATGCAGAGACATTCTTCAAAAAGGAAGAAAAAACAAATAAATAGGTCTTATGCCAACCAAATCTAACATGGTTGGAAATCAAATCACTTTTATGATTCCTACTATACTAGGCATAAATATAGAAATGTTTTAATCATTGGCAAGAAAATTAGGTATTAATGCCTTGTTATACATAAAAAATAGAAACATTCAACCTAAGTATAGCAAAATAATAAAACACAAAAAAAAAAGGAAGTAAAACCACTATCTAAAAAAAAATATTTGTGTATGAGGGGAGGGAGTGCAGGGGGAAGGAAAAAATAAATAAAAAAATAAATAAATAGATTAATTAACACCCCACACAAGCCTAAATATGAACTAATTGATTTCCAGATTTTGAAAAGGAAAGATAAACTGTTGTATTGTATTAATCTCGTAAGGTTTAAAGAATGGCAGCCATTTTTTTACAAAAGGAGTTACTACTATCTTCTATACCATTATTAACATTATCAAACTTTTCAATTATTGCTTGACTCTGCATTAAAAAAGTTAGATTATTGATAGTTGGTTCTTTTTTATTCTTCCAGTTACGAAGTATAAGATATCTCCCTACTAAAAAAGTTATATTGATAAATTCTGAGTTATCACAATTAATTTCCTTATCATATAGGAAAAAAATATGTTTTTTTCAAGTATACTATTACCTCTAAGCACCTTTCTTAACCAGAATTGCGTACGATGCCAAAATTTCTGAATTTTCGGACAACTCCAAAACATATGTATCAGATCGGCTCCAAGAAGACTACAGCGAGGGCAACTATTACTTAAGAGAGGGTACCATTTATACAGTTTGTCAGGTGATAAATAGACCCTGTTAATTAATTTAAAATGGGATTCGCGCCAGGCTGCTGATGGTGTGGCTTGTTCTACTTTCCATATACTAATTTTCAATGTGGCTTCATCTAGCTCTACAAAATCACCTAGCCACTTTATACATAGCTTATGTAAGTTAAGATCTCCTAAGGTGGAGTAGATCAATTTATACCAAAAATTAATCGAGTGGTTCCCTGCTTTAAAAAGAGATAGACCCATACATATACCAGGGTGTACCCAAGCAGTATTAGAATCTTTAAGAATCTCAAAGAACCAATGTCGGACTTGTAGGTAGGCATTGAAGTCTGCATTTTCCAATCCGAAACAATCTTTTAGAGTATCAAAAGTATGCACCTTAGAAGAATCTGCTTCATTAAATTGTAATAGGTAAGTTAGACCTTTATTAGCCTATCTAGTAAATAATTTGTTATTCAGACCTAGTCTGAGGCAGGGATTACCTACAATTGGTAAAAGATCAGAAATGAATGGATTAAGCTTTAAAATAAGCCTCATTTGTTGCCAGGCTTTAATAATGTGAAAGAAAGTGCACTTTTTCTTAATTTTGTTAGGAAGAGATTTATTTAGACAGTGCAGTAGCGCAGGAAGAGAGAAAGGGTAGACTAATTTTCTCTCTGCCTCATAAAAAATATATTTAGCCACCTCCTGTAAGCCAATCCATAGCCACTGTGGACAAGCAGATAATATTATAAATTGACAAAGAGGGGAGGGCAAGTCCTCTGTATTGTCTAAGTTGAGTCAGCCTGTCCAGAGCAACACAATTTCTACCATTCCCCAGAGGAACATCCTAAAAATAGTATTTACATAATTAACATCCTTTTTGGTTAACAGGATAGGGATATTCTGAATTAAATATAACAATTTGGGTAGTATAACCCTTTTGATTAAATTAACTTTAGCAGTTAATAACAGAGGTAAAAGTGACCAGTTGGTCAAATCTTGCTTGATTTTAGTAAATAGGGAAGAATAGTTCATTCTATACCACCTTGAAGGGTTAATACAAATTTTAATCCCTAAATATGTAAAATATTCTGTAACTGTTTTTAAGGGAGAAGACCTCTTAACCTGAAACGACTCACTGAGCCACATAATGTCTGATTTAGATGTATTAACCTTATATCCTGGATCAGCTCTAGGACTAGAGGAATTTCTAACTCTGTGTTGCCAAGAAACAATAGTAGGTCATCCGCATATAGCAATAGTTTGAGCCTTTTACCTCCAAGAGGTATCCCTTGTAATTTCTTCCTCAGAGCTATAGCCAAAGGTTCAATCGCAAGGTTGAAGAGTAACAGTGAAATTGGACATCCCTGTCACGTCCCCTTTGCCATAGAAAATTTACTACTAAGAGATCCATGTATATAGATTGCAGAGGATTCTTTAGAATATAAAAATCTTATACAGTTAAGAAAGTGATCTTTAAGCCCAAATTGACACATCGTATAAAACAAATGGTCCCAGGTAATTGAATCGAATGCCTTTTGGGCATTGATAGAAAGAATAGCTAAGTCATGCAGTTTTTTTTGTTGTTGTCTATTTAGATTCCAATAAGAGTCCAATAATAAGAAAATTTTACGGATATTAGCCGAGGGGCTTCTATTTGTCATGAAGCCGACCTGATCCACATGCACAATCAGGTCCAACATTCCTGTAAGTCTGCGCACCAGTATACCCGTAAGGAGTTTGTAATCAATGTTTAATAAAGAAATTGAGTGATAGGCATCCATAATTGCTGGATCCTTACCCTCTTTAGGTATCAAAGTAAGGTAGAGGCTGAGAAATAAATGTATGGTTCTTTCTCATGCGTAAAGTAATAATTAAAGCAACGTACTAACACTGGGGTAATCACTTCTTTAAGTAATTTATAAAATTCAGCTGGTAGTAAGTCTGGTCCGGCAGCTTTGTTCAATTTTAGCCTGTTTATTGCTTGATAGATTTCTGATTCTCAGATAGGTGCATTTAGAAGTTCTATCCCTTCTGAGTTTATATTAGGGAGATAGATGTTTTGCCAAAATTTAGTTCTGTTTGATGAGTTTATTTCTGAAGCCGAGTACAGCTGTTTAAAGAAGCTAAAAAAAATCTGCTTTAATTGCTTCACTATTAGTTTTTCTAACCCCCTCCTTATTTAGAACCTTAATATAGTTCTGCTTTTCTTGAGACTTAACACATCTGACTAAAAATGTCCTAATCTAATGACATCCCACTCCTGTTTCGCCTTAATATAATTATTCCAGTTTAGTTGGCTAGGACATGATAAATACCTATAATAACTATTTTTAAGATGATTTGATAATTCTTGTTCTTTAGTATAATACATTTTTTTAAACTTAATATTATACCCTTTAATTTCCCCTCTGAGAACTGCCTTAGCTGATTCCCAGAATATCTCAGATTTATGATTATATGCACAATTTGGTTTGGCATATTCGTGCCACTTCATGGTAAGTCAATTTTTACATTCAGTATATTATAGAGATAGCTGGGGAAACCATAGCTCTCTTAGAAGATCTATCTTGCAAATCATCCCAAGCTAACTTTAGGAATATAGGGGCATGATCAGAAATAGAGAAATCTCCAATCTGTGCTAATGGCTGTAGTCCAAAGACTTTATCTGCTATTAAAAAGAAGTCAATACGTGAAAAGATTTATATTGTTTAGATTCACATGTAATGTCACGACTATTCGGGTTGTGCATCCGCCAAACATCTTTAACTCCCAAAGCACTACAAAAATTCTTCATGGGTCTAACCGTCTTTCTGGCTAACTTTGTCTGTTTAGAGTTGAGGAGGGTGAAACCTATCAATATAATTAAACACCATATTATAATCCCCTGCCACAATTAAATTAGAATTTGCAGAGTCATATAATTTACGTTTTAACTTGGCCCAAAAACTCTTATCGACCTTATTAGGCCCATAAACATTACAGATCGTAAGTAGCTGCTTTCCAATAATTACCTTCAAAATAATATATTGTTCATATTGATCAATTTCCTGTTGAATAATTTGGTAGTCTATTCCTTTTTTAAAAAGAAATGCGACTCTGCGTTTCCCTGCGGTACATGGCGTAGCAATCACTTCCCCCACCCAGTTCGTCTTTAAGTTTTTTATTTTCTACTTCTGAAAGATGGGTCTCTTGTAAGAGAGCAATATCTGCTTTATCTTTCTTAAAGGGCCATAATACCCAAAAGTTTAAACACTTGAAAGTGATGCAGCATAGCTGTAAAAAGCTGACTAGAAAATATCTCCTGAGCATCTCTATGTAAAAAAGAAAGATATTTTACCTCAAAAGTTCCTCAGTAGCCACATCCCATTGTAAAGGATTTCTAAGCAGCATATTAGTGTGTCTGTCCTAGGACAGCTGAAGGGATGAGCATCGTGCACTCTCATCTTATTTCACCAATCAGGTAAAGGAAGTTTACAATGAAATCTGATGAGAGTGTAGTCAAATCTCATGAGATCACAATAAAAGTTCATGACCTCAGCACTGCTGATGCTGATTGGCTGCTGTTCATTTCTTCATTTTTTTTTTTTTACCTGCAGTTGGGAGCAGCTGAGTATAACTTTTTACACAGAACTTACTCTGCTGAGCTGAGGAGATTGTGAGGTAAAATATGTTCCTTTTTTACATAGAGATGCTCAGGTGATATTTTCGTGTCAGCTTTTTACAGTTATACTGCATCAGTTTCAAGTGATTTAGCATATGAGTATTATGTCCCTTTAAGTTGACATAAAATCTGTTTCCTTTCATAGGATTTGTGATGCCCCCTACATTCCAGGAAATGACTTTAAGAGGAGTCATAGAAATGTATTAAAAACAATACATAAAACTTGAGGGGAAAACAAACAAACAAACAAAAAAAAAACACAAAAAACAAACATAAAACCAAGGACCCCCGCACAATTCCACAGCATACACTGTACATCTCTAATGTGCAACGTCATAGTGCTTATTGACAACATAACATATAACTAAAAAAAATTTGTACTGACAATGTCTATCTGAGGATCTTATTTGTTATCAGCTTTGTACTTAGCCACAAATTTCACAGCTTCTTCAGGAGAGCCTAAATTAATTATCTCATTTTCTAGAAAGATCTTAATCTTAGCTGGGTAGATAAGCTTGGCAGAGAGACCCAAGTTAATCAGGGTAGTACAATGAGGGGCCATATCTTTACGTTTAGCGGCTGTTTGCGCTGAAAAGTCTTGAAATAACAGAATTTTATCATGATCTATTTCTAGAGTTCGCATTTTCTATAGGCTCTTAAAATATTAACTTTATCTTGGAAATTTAAGTATTTGATCATGATAGGTCTTTTTGGGATACTATTCTCAATAGAACATTTAACAATACCAATACGGTGTGCACTTTCCACCTGAATTTTATGCTCCTGTGGATTTAACCCAAGCAATTGAGGCAGGAGAAAAGAGGCAAAATAGATTAAATCCTGATACTTACAACTCTCTGGTAGGGATGGGCGAATGTGTTTATATTCCAATTCGAATGTTAGAACGAATGTTATTGTAGAAATTCAATTTACATAATAGAATGTTGATAGGAACAAATATTCTTAAAAATTCGATTTTCGAATGTTATTTACAGTTTTCGAATGTCACATTCGAATTCGAATGTCACTTTCGAATTCGAATATTACATTTATAAAACACAATTGTAGACTAGAAACACTATTTAAAATTCGAATGTCAAATTTGAATCGAATATCAATTTTGAATCGAATATCACATTCGAATCGAATATCACATTCGAATATTACATTTCTAAAACATAGTATTAGACTAGAAATACTATTTCGAATTTGAATGTCACATTCAAATCGAATATCACATTTATTAAACACAGTTGTAAACTAGAAATACTATTTCGAATTCGAATGTCACATTCAAATTCGAATATTACATTTAAAACACAGTATTAGACTAGAAATACTATTTCAAATTCGAATGTCACATTTGAATTTGAATATTACATTTCAAAATTGAATGAATACATAGCTGAACATTCTATTATTCGAACAAATATTTTCGAATTTTATTGAAAAATTCGAAAACGAAAATTCGAAAATGGAATGTTAGAATGTTATATAAACATTCGAAATTCGATTCGAACGAACGAATGTATCAAAATTCGTTTTAAATTTCGAATTTTTCGAAACATTCGCCCATCCCTACTCTCTGGCAGGCCATTAACTTTCAAATTGTTTCGTCCAGACCTATCTTCTAGCTCCTCTAAATTGTTAATTAACTCTAGTAGTTTGCTATTATGGTCTTGTAAGATTTGATCCTGTTTTATAGAGGAGTCTTCGATATCTGAGACTCTAGACTCCACCTCAGATAGCCTAGAGGTGAAATTTTTCATTTCAGCAGCTATTACGGACAACTCATTTTTATTTGGTCAAGTTGGGGTAAAGAGAACCAGCCACTTGTTTTGATATTTCAGAGATGTCTGAGTTGCTGATATAAATTTTATTCGCCTCCATTTTATCTTCAGCACTAGATTACAAGCTATTCCTAACTTTCCTATCTTTATTTTTGACTGGCATTGCGATCGGATTTGCATGGCTTACTGGGTGTTTTTTCCATTTTTTACGCTCTATTGAAGTCTATGGGAGAGTACTTTAACCTGATCATGATATGTAACTTCGGCTTTTTGTGCACGTCGGGTTAGTGCACGAGCGAAAACTTGTAATATGTGCGGCATCTGATGCACGCAAGAAGCCGAAGTGAGTGCAGTTAGTGCACAAGCAGGAGTGATAAATAGCATTACACTTGTAATCTAGCCCATAATACAGTATTGTGTGTTAAATAGCTATAAAGTTATATGCAGCCATTTAGACCTCTTTGATATTGCTTTGCACACCCCAAGTGTTTTTAAAGTTTAGTACATACATATAATACATTACATACACATGTGAAAGATACCCACAATACCTCAGCTTCTATAGCTTACTTATTAAGGTTTATTTTTTTTGTTCTTTGTTAACAATGGTGATAACCTGTATTATAATGGGGAAACATAGGTCTTGTTTTTCATAGATGTGGTAAATTGTGGAAACTAATAGTAAAAACATTTATCTTCATTAAAATCTATGGAGAATAGTTATGTTGCCACCAGTTTCAGGAGTTTCTAATGTTGAACTTGTAAACAGTATCTGCTAGCTTAGCTGAACCCTTTCACAAATATCTGTCTTGCTGCACCTTTCAGTGGCGAGATCAGAAATTGCAAGAAATGTACTAAACGCATAGTGAAGCTTAGTATGTATATATATATATATTTATATATTTATTTATATATATTATTTGAAGTTCTACAAAATAGAAACCATTTTTATATTTAGTGAATGCACTTTTTTGTTTTCTAAATATGCCTTGAAAATCTCCACACTACTGACATTCCCATTCACAGATGATGTAGGTAGATGGCTGAATAGGCAGCGATCCGTATACTTTGCTATGGAGGCGCATTGTCACTCATCTTGACAGCGAGGGTCAGATTACTTTTTTCTAACATTTCACCCAGCAGACGGATTGTGAAATGAGCATTTCTAGTGTATCTGACAATCCTTTGAACATTGGGCACATAGTGAAAACCTTGAAAACAATGTTGGTTCCTCCTGATTGCAAAAGAACTCCAATTGTTTTAGTTGTACCCTTGTTTTGCTCTTATAGAGCCGAGGAGTATGAAAATTGCTCCTCTCTGGCTGCTTCCCTTGACCAACTAACCACATCCTCAAACTGTCCAGTAGTGCCTGTGGAACACTTTTGAACAACAAGGTCATTATAAAAATACAATTCTGAACCCCACTCTTAGTAGACATAACAGAAGTAACAGAGTAAGTATATAAATATTCTGAAATAACTCAAGAAACGTAATAATAAATTAGCTGAATAGCAACTTTAATGTTAGTATCTTAGATTTTCTAAAAATAGAACAGCTTTGTTGGTAGTTTCAGTATTTATGGCTCTTATCTATTTCCTATTTACATTCTTTAGTAAATGGGCTTTACAGAACCAGATATGTATTAGTGAGATGGGAGAGGTGATTCTAGCTTTAGTGAATCTTTGTAAGCCTTTCTAAATTGTAATATATAGATATCTGAATGTTTCTGTGATTTTGTATCCCTGTTGCTAGAATTTAACAGAGCAGAAATAAATGTACAGAGAATATATACTAATTTATTCTTCTGTATTTGCTTGTAATTTTCAGTTTGTGGCTCTAATTGGTTTAAAGTTTGTATCTACTATGCTATTTAGTTTGAATCCCTGTGGTAAATTTCAGGAACTATTTATTGTTCTAACTTATTCTTTGTGAAATTCAATTTAATTACCTCTAAAAAAAAAATCTGCCAACATGTGCACAATGAGGAAGCCATATGTATTATAATATTTGACCTCTTGGCACAAAGTCTTTCTGAATAAACAACTAATTTTATTTTATTTTATTATATTTTCTTAAAGCAAAGTGATTTAAAAAAAACTCAGAACCTATATTGCTTAGCGACCACAAGCTTTGTTGCATGGAGGCTCAAAGAGCATCTGGTTTCCAAGCAACAGTTTCTCCTCACAATACTGAGCTCCGTAAAGCTTTAGTTTAACTTTTTTGTTGTTGTCTTTTATCAGTTATTCATGTATTATATTTTGTACCCAAACATAAACTTTGTAAGAACTTAACCTTTCTTGGAAATTTCAGTTATGACATTTATAAAAAAAATAAAAAAATAAAAAATATTTCAGTTTTTAATATTATGAAATTAAATAGTAACTATAACTACAAAATTGCATTTACACTGTCTTAATTGCACCAATTTAACAGGTTAAAAGATTATATATATACAGGTAGCCCTCATTTTACGCCTGGGTTAGGTTCCAGAAGGAATGGTTGTAAATCGAAACCGTTGTAAATTGAAACCCAGTTTGTAATGTAAGTCAATGGGAAGTGAGGGAGATAGGTTCCAGGCTCCTCTCAAAATTGTCATAAGCAATACCTAATACATTATTTTTAAAGCTTTGAAATTAAGACTTTAAATGCTAAACAGCATTATAAACCTAATAAAATAATCACACAACACAGAATATATAATTAAACTAAGTTAAATGAACAAAAACATTTGCTAAACAGCATTATAAACCTAATAAAATAATCACACAACACAGACTTCACTTTTTCATTTTTCTGCAAACAGTTCTTTCTATGCATTCTAATCTGGACTGATTTATAGACAGGAAGATCTTGTTCCTTTGAAATCTGCTCGATAGCTCAGGTCTGGTTAAACTGATTCATTTCAGCTTGCTTGGCTTTGCTGCAACACAAGCGGACAGCTCCACCTACTGGCTATTTTAATAAATGCACTGCTTCTCAATGCTTTTCAATAGCAGTCACATGACTGGAAAAAAAGGTTGTTATTCTGAAACGGTGTAAATTGAACCGTTGTAAAACGAGGGCCACCTGTATATATATATATATATATATACAGTATATATATATATATATATATATATATATATACACACGTATTGTTCCTTGTTTATCTGTTGCTTTTGATATACTGTATATTTTTGTTTTAGACTTAGGGGCATATTTATCAAGCGGGGCATCGATCGGGTTGATTGACACCCCCTGCTAGCGGCCGATTCTGCAGGGGGCAGCATTGCACCAGCGGACATGATATGCTATATCGGATCATGTCCGTTCGCACCATAATAAATAGGCCCCTTAAAGTGAAAGTGAACTTTGATGAATGAAAGTCTGTTTTTTAAAAAATACTATTAAAAACAGGGGCACTTTCATTCATCAAAGTTTATAAAGCAGCCGTTTTGTTTAAAAACTTACCTCTCTCCTCTTCACAGCCGGAGCAGCTTCCGCCGCCCGCAGATCCTCTCTTCATACATCAACAATGACGAATCCAGCTATATGAAACTAAGCATATAAGATAATAAGCGTAAACTGGAAAGTTGTTTAAAATTGTATGCTCTATCTGAAACATATCTGTATTTAACGCTCCCACTTTTGTGCTAACTCTGCTAGAAGTAAGCTTTTTGCATGCATCGGTAGTGCTTGTATTACAAGTTAAAAGTAAAAAGTTTTCTCTTGCTTGCTAACCAGATACGTTCAAAAAGCCGAACTTAGAAAATCGCAATCACGTTAACGTATTCTCTCATAGAAGTCAATGGAGCAAAAAAAGTAGGAAAAAACCCTACTCGCGTGCAAAGCTGATTGCATATTTTCAAGTGCGGTAACCGGACATGAAAATATGATTATTTCACATTCCAATATTCTTCACATAGAATAATATGTTCTATTTATTCATAAATACATATTTCTACATTATGGGGCCTATGTATCAAAGGTCTTGCGGACCTGATCTGACAGTGCGGATCAGGTCCGCAAGACTTCGCTGAATGTGGAGAGCAATACGCTCTCTGTATTCAGCATTGCACCAGCAGGGAGGTGTCAATCAACCCGATAGGGTTGAATTGTGGCGATTCCTGTCCGCTTGTTCAGAGCAGGCGTACAGGGTTATGGAGCAGCGGTCTTTAGACCGCTGCTTCTTAACTGCTGTTTCTGGCGAGTCTGAAGACTCGCCAGAAACACGGGCCCACAAGCTCCATACAGAGTTTGATAAATGGGCCTTAATATATCTGATGGTATTTTGGTACAAAACATATCTATACCAATATATAACGTTTTTTTCAAGGACACTCTTAAAGGGACACTAAACCCAAAAAATGTATTTCATGATTCAGGTAGAAAATACAATTTTAAGTAACATTTCAATTTACTTCTATTATCTAATTTGTTTCATTCTTTAGATATCCTTTGTTGAAGAAAAAGCAATGCACATGCGTGAGCCAATCACACGAGGCATCTATGTGCATCTACCAATCAGCAGCTACTGAGCATATCTAGATATGCTTTTCAGCAAAGAATATCAAGAGAATGAAGCAAATTAGATAATAGAAGTAAATTAGAAAGCTTTTTAAAATTGCATGCTCTTTCTAAATCATGAAAGAAAAAAATTGGGTTTCATGTCCCTTTAATCGGTAACCTAAAGAACTTCAGGCGATCATGAGGAGTTTACTTTCCATCAAACCAAACCATCAGCTAGATTACGAGTTTTGCGTTATCAGTGAAAAAGCATCGTTATGCTTCATAACGCTGCTTTTTCCCTAATGACGATATTCAAGCGGGCAGAAGTCTTCATCCAGACGGCATCTTCTATCTTTATCCATCCGGCGCGGAGCGGGTCCATCTTCAATACATCCAGCGCGGAGCATCCTCTTCTTACGATGGTCTCTGTAGAATGAAGTTTCCCTTTAAGTGACGCCATCCAAAATGACGTCCCCTACATTCCGATTGGCTGATAGAATTCTATCAGCCAATAGGAATTAAAGGGGAAAAATCAGTCAGCCAATCAGCCAATAGAATGCAAGCTCAATCCTATTGGCTGATTGGATCAGCCAATAGGATGAAAGCTCAATCCTATTGACTGATTGCAACAGCCAATAGGATTTTTTACCCTTTAATTCCTATTCGCTAATAGAATTCTATCAGCCAATCGGAATGTAAGGGACACCATCTTAGATGACGTCACTTAAAGGGAAACTTCATTCTACAGTGGATTTCGTAAGAAGAGGATGCTCTGCGCCGGATGTCTTGAAGATAGAAGATGCCGTCTGGATGAAGACTTCTGCCCGCTTGGATGAAGACTTCTGCTGGCTTCGATGAGGACTTCTGCCCGCTTGGATGAAGACTTCTGCCGCCTGGATTAGGATGGATGTCCGGTCTTCGAAAACTGTAAGTGGATCGTCGGGGGTTAGTGTTAGGTTTTTTAAGGCTTTATTGGGTGGGTTTTATTTGTAGATTAGGGACTTTGGGCAATGTAAAAGAGCTAAATGCCCTTTTTCAGGGCAATGTTTAGCTTAGGTTTATTTAGATAGGTTTTTATTTGGGGGGTTTGGTTGTGTGGGTGGTGGGTTTTACTGTTGTTGTTTTTTTAACAAGTAAAAGAGCTGATTTCTTTGGGGCAATACCCCGCAAAAGGCCCTTTTAAGGGCCATTGGTAGTTTAGTGGGCTAGGGTTTTTTTTATTTTGGGAGGGCTTTTTTATTTTAATAGGGCTATTAGATTAGGTGTAATTCTTTTTTATTTTTGATAATTTTGTTTTTTATTTTGTGTAATTTAGTGGGTTTTTTTTGTAATTTAGATAATTGTATTTTATTAATTTAATTTAATTTATTTTATTGTAATGTTAAGTTTTAGTGTGGCAGGATATGTTTTATTTTACAGGTAACTTTGTATTTATTTTAGCTAGGTAGTTAGTAAATAGTTAATAACTATTTACTAACTAGTCTACCTAGTTAAAATAAATACAAACTTACCTGTGAAATAAAAATAAAACCTAAGACAGCTACAATGTAACTATTAGTTATATTGTAGCTATCTTACGCCTAGATTACGAGTTCTGCGTTAGCTTTAAAAAGCAGCGTTAGGGGATCCTAACGCTGCTTTTTTACCTAACGCTGGTATTACGAGTCTGACAGGTACAAGCTCACTGCTCAATTTTTTTCTGCGACTCGGGGCTACTGCAAATCCCCTAATCTGCTGTCCCTAACATCGCCGACACCTATATTATATTTATTAACCCCTAATCTGCCCCCCCCCAACCTTGCCACCACCTACCTACACTTATTAACCCGTAATCTGCCGACCGGAAATTGCCGCCACTATAATAAATGTATTAACCCCTAAACCGCCGCACTCCCGCCTCGCAAACATTATAATACATTTTATTTACCCCTAATCTGCCCTCCCTAACATCGCCGCGACCTACCTGCAATTATTAACCCCTAATCTCCCGCCCCCAATGCGCCGCTACTATAATAAAGTTATTAACCCCTAAACCTAAGTCTAACCCTAACACCCCCCTAAGTTAAATATAATTTAAATATAACGAACTAAAATTACTATCATTAAATAAATTAATCCTATTTAAAAATAAATACTTACCTATAAAATAAACCCTAATATAGCTACAATATAATTAATAATTACATTGTAGCTATTTTAGGGTTTATATTTATTTTACAGACAACTTTGTATTTATTTTAACTAGGTACAATAGCTATTAAATAGTTAATAACTATTTAATAGCTACCTAGTTAAAATAATTACAAAATTACCTGTAAAATAAATCCTAACCTAAATTACAAATACAGCTAACACTACACTATCATTAAATTAATTAAATAAATAAATTAACTACAATTATCTAAACTCAAATACAATTAAATAAACTAAACTATAGTACAAAAAAAACAAACACTAAATTACAAAAAATAAAAAAATATTACAAGAATTTTAAGCTAATTACACCTAATCTAAGCCCCCTAATAAAATAAAAAAGCCCCCCAAAATAATAAAATTTCCCTACCTAAACTAAATTACAAAGTAATCAGCTCTATTACCAGCCCTTAAAAGGGCCTTTTGAGGGGCATTGCCCCAAGTAATCAGCTCTTTTACCTGTAAAAGAAAGAACAATCCCCCCCATTACAACCCACCACCCACACACCCCTACTCTAAAACCCACCCGATCCCCCCTTAAATAAACCTAACACTACCCCCTTGAAGATCTCCCTACCTTGAGCCGTGTTCACCCAGCCGGGCACCGATAGGGCAGAATAGGTCATCCGGACCGGCAGAAGTCTTCATCCTATCCGGGCAGAAGAGGACATCCGGACCGGCAGAAGTCTTCATCCTTTCTGGGCAGAAGAGGACATCCGGACCGGCAGACATCTTCATCCAGGCGGCATCTTCTATCTTCATCCTTCCGTAGCGGAGCCATCTTCTATCCAGCCGACGCGGAGCCATCCTCTTCTTCCGACGGACTAACGACAAATGAAGGTTCCTTTAAATGACATCATCCACGATGGCGTCCCTCGAATTCCTATTGGCTGATAGGATTCTATCAACGAATCGGAATTAAGGTAGGAAAAATCTGATTGGTTGATGCTATCAGCCAATGAGATTGAAGTTCAATCCAATTGGCTGATTGGATGAGCAAATATAATTGACCTCACATTCTATTGGCTCATCCAATTAGCCAATCGGATTGAACTTCAATCTGATTGGCTGATAGCATCAACCAATCAGATTTTTCCTACCTTAATTCCGATTGGCTGATATAATCCTATCAGCCAATCGGAATTCGAGGGACGCCATCTTGGATGACGTCATTTAAAGGAACCTTCATTCGTCGTTAGTCCGTCGGAAGAAGAGCATGGCTCTGCGTCGGCTGGATAGAAGATGGCTCCGCTCCTCTCCGCTCCGGAAGGATGAAGATAGTAGATGCCGCCTGGATGAAGATGTCTGCCGGTCCGGATGTCCTCTTCTGCCCAGATAGGATGAAGACATCTGCCGGTCCGGATGTCCTCTTCTGCCCGGATAGGATGAAGACTTCTGCCGGGCCGGATGTCCTCTTCTGCCCTATCGGTGCCCGGCTGGGTGAACACGGCTCAAGGTAGGGAGATCTTCAAGGGGGTAGTGTTAGGTTTATTTAAGGGAGGATCGGGTGGGTTTTAGAGTAGGGGTGTGTGGGTGGTGGGTTGTAATGAGGGGAGGGATTGTTCTTTCTTTTACAGGTAAAAGAGCTGATAACTTTGGGGCAATGCCCCGCAAAAGGCCCTTTTAAGGGCTGGTAATAGTGCTGATTACTTTTGTAATTTAGTTTAGGGTAGGGAATTTTATTATTTTGGGGGCTTTTTTATTTTATTAGGGGGCTTAGATTAGCTGTAATTAGATTAAAATTCTTGTAATGTTTTTTTTATTTTTTTTATTTAGTGTGTTTTTTTTTGTACTATAGTTTAGTTTATTTAATTGTATTTGAGTTTAGATAATTGTAGTTAATTTATTTAATTAATTTAATGATAGTGTAGTGTTAGCTGTATTTGTAACTTAGGTTAGGATTTATTTTACAGGTAATTTTGTAATTATTTTAACTAGGTAGCTATTAAATAGTTATTAACTATTTAATAGCTATTGTACCTAGTTAAAATAAATACAAAGTTGCCTGTAAAATAAATATAAACCCTAAAATAGCTACAATGTAATTATTAATTATATTGTAGCTATATTAGTTTTTTTTTTTATAGGTAAGTATTTATTTTTAAATAGGATTTATTTATTTAATGATAGTAATTTTAGTTCGTTATATTTAAATTATATTTAACTTAGGGGGGTGTTAGGGTTAGACTTAGACTTAGGTTTAGGGGTTAATAACTTTATTATAGTAGCGGCAATGTTGGGGGCGGGAAATTAGGGGTTAATGATTGTAGGTAGGTGGCGGCGATGTTAGGGAGGGCAGATAAGGGGTTAATAAAATGTATTATAGTGTTTGCGAGGCAAGAGTGTGGCGGTTTAGGGGTTAATACATTTATTATAGTGGCGGCGATGTCTGGTCGGCAGATTAGGGGTTAATAAGTGTTGGTAGGTGGCGGCGAGGTTGGGGGGGGCAGATTAGGGGGTAATAAATATAATGTAGGTGTCGGCGATGTTTTAGACATCAGATTAGGGGTTCATAGCTATAATGTAGGTTGCAGCGGTGTCCGGAGCGGCAGATTAGGGGTTAATAGTATAATGCAGGTGTCAGCGATAGCGGGGGCGGCAGATTAGGGGTTAATAAGTGTAAGATTAGAGGTGTTTAGACTCAGGGTTCATGTTAGGGTGTTAGGTGTAGACTTAGAAAGTGTTTCCCCATAGAAAACAATGGGGCTGCGTTAGGAGCTGAACACTGCTTTTTTGCAGGTGTTAGGTTTTGTTTTCAGCCAGCTCAGCCCCATTGTATCCTATGGGGAAATCGTGCACGAGCACGTTTTAGCCAGCTTACTGCTACCGTAGGCAACGCTGGTATTGAGAGTTGAAGGGAAGCTAAATTTGCTCAATGTTCCCTTTTCTAAGTTTAATGCAGCCACTCAGACAACTCGTAATACCAGCGCTGGAAAAAAAGGCTTGTTAGCCCCGCAAGTTTTTACCAACAAAACTCGTAATCTAGGCGATAGGTTTTTTTTTTACAGGTAAGTATGTATTTAGTTTTAAATAGGATTTTTTTTAGGTAATAATTGTAAGTTTTATTTAGATTTATTTTAATTATATTAAAGTTAGAGGGTGTTAGGCTTAGGGTTAGGTTTAGGGGTTAATATATAGGTTTTTATTTGGGGGGTTTGGTTGTGTGGGTGGTGGGTTTTACTGTTGGGGGGTTGTTTGTATTTTTTGTAACAGGTAAAAGAGCTGATTTCTTTGGGGCAATGCCCCGCAAAAGGCCCTTTTAAGGTTTAGTTTAGGCTAGGGGTTTTTTTTTTGGGGGGGTGGGATTTTTTATTTTGATAGGGCTATTAGATTAGGTGTAATTCTTTTTTATTTTTGATAAAAAAATGTTGGTTTTTTTTTGTAATTTAGATAATTGTATATTTTTAATTTAATGTATTTTATTTTATTGTAATGTTAGGTTTTAGTCTAAGGCAGGTTAGGTTTTATTTTAAAGGTAACTTTTTATTTATTTTATCTAGGTAGTTAGTAAATAGTTAATAACTATTTACTAACTAGTCTACCTAGTTAAAATAAATACAAACTTACCTGTGAAATAAAAATAAAACCTAAGATAGCTACAATGTAACTATTATTTATATTGTAGCTAGCTTAGGTTTTATTTTACAGGTAAGTATTTAGTTTTAAATAGGTATTATTTAGTTAATAATTGTAAGTTTAATTTAGATTTATTTTAATTATATTTAAGTTAGGGGGGTTAGGGATAGATTTAGGCTTAGGGTTACGTTAGGGTTAGGGTTATGTTTAGGGTTACATTAGGGTTAGGGTTAGGTTTAGGGGTTAATATATTTATTTAGTGTTAGTAATGTTGGTGGCCAGAGGTTTAGGGGTTAATAACTTTAGTTTTGATGGGCAGCGACATTGGGGGTGGCAGATTAGAGGTTAATAACTGTAATGTAGGTGGCGGCAATATTAGGATCAGCAGATTAGGGGTTAATAACTGTAATGTAGGTGGCGGCGATGTTAAGTGCATTTTGGTGGCGGGGATGTTAGGGGCAGCAGATTAGGGCTTAATAACATTATGTAGGTTGCAGGGATATCGGGGGGCGGCAGATTAGGTGTGTTTAGATGTGGGGTTTATGTTAGGGTGTTAGGTTTAAACATAACTTTTTCTTTCCCCATAGACATCAATGGAGCTGCGTTACAGAGCTTTTTTTTCTGCGATCGCAGGTGTTAGGCTTTTTCTTGCCGGCTCTCCCCATTGATGTCTATGGGGAAATCCTGCACGAGCACGTCAAAGCAGCGCTTGTATTTGGGTGAGGTATGGAGCTCAACGCCACCATATCGCCCACACAAGCCGGCTTTTTGTAAACTTGTAATAGCAGCGCTATAGGGAGGTGAATTAACGCTGCTTTTGTGGCACTTGTTAATTTCCCTATAGCGCTCAAAACTCATAATCTAGCTGAATGTCAGTTAATAACCTCTTAGTTTTGCCCCAATGGAGAGAGATGCCATATTGTAGTGCAGATCGACTTGTTAAAAGCTTCCATTTCCCTGCAGTCTGACAGTATCCACTGTTCTGAATGTTGTCAAAGTTTTTAGTATTCCAGTCTATCATATCTTTGTTGCTAGTTCTCCTTAAAATTGTATGTTCTACCTAAATCATGCAAGAACAATTTTGGGTTTCATGTGCCTTTAAGGCATATCAAGGGTACGCGTGGTGCTTTTAGGAGTCACCTTTAATTGTGATGATATATTTAGCTGTAAATTACAATTGGACAAATGGTTTACTTAAGTTTATGCACATTTCGAGGGTGCCCACAGCACGCATACGCAGACAAAGCATTGAGACTTGCTACTAGCCGTCGGAATTTGCTACCCTGTCAGTGTGCATGAGGCCAGATACATTACCACATTCCACACATTCTTTACAACATATGTGGAATGCAATGACGTAAGTGTGTGCATGCACACTGATGGATAGCAAATTCCGACGGGGTAGCAACAATCGACAGAGGACCAGGATTCTGGGAGGGGGGGGGGAGTTGGAGCCACACAGCTAGGCTGACGCCTAATGGCTCAATGGTCCGGATCTCGCTAAGAGTTCATTTGATCAACAATCTTGGAATCAAACTATACATTGCACTGTGGAGCAACTGAAGAAGATAGGTAAGTACGTCAATGCTGCAGAATTCCCAAGATAATCAGCGGATTAACAGAGTGACTCATACAGCCACGGATTTTGCAGCTTGTCATGGCTGCCCCCAGACACGACCACAGAAGGGAATCCCAGCACTTAAAAGAGGTAATGCACGTCACCCCAAGGTCACTACCCAGGACCCCAAACAGTATCTGAAATAGGCAACGGGGGTGACAGCAAGTAACTTTTATTGAAAAGTTTACATAGACAGAAAATACGGCAACGTTTCGGGAATTTATCCTTTAATCATGCCATGCCAAACAAAAAAACATTACTGACTTATATACTAACATACCACTAGGTGACGCTAATGGTCATTTCATATGTTAACTCATTCATGACTAACATAACAATATATTTTACAATGTTACACAATTTTTCAAAATATTTAGTACAAAGTCATTCTTAATAGACTAAGCAGAATAAATAATCTGACCAGGAGGGAAGAATCCCCTTAAATGGCCCAATCAACTCATACATCAGAGAAATAACTCTGCTGACTAGGATCGGGACTATAAAAACACAGACAAGTCCCAATCTCTATTTAAACCTTTAGGCTCAAGGGACCCTAATTCATAAATCCAAAAGGATTCTCTCTGCTTTAAACGCAACTCTCTATCCCCTCCTCTACGTGCTACTTCAATATGATCAATAATTTGAAATTTAAGCTGGCTAATAGAATGACCGTCTTTCAGAAAATGATTAGCTAGTGGGGCTTTTAAATTACCAGTGCAAACATTACTTTTATGTTCTATAATCAGATATTTGGCAGATCTAGTGGACTCACCTATATAAACACCCCAGACACGCCCCATTACTTTTATTTTTAAATATATATTTCTTTAGATATATATGATTCTTTTTTAAAAACATATATCATATATATCTACCTATCTATCTGTCATACATAGAACATGTGAAGAACATTGGAATGTAAAATATTAACAGTGAATATGCATAAAAACATTATTAAATATTAATAGTGAATAAAATAGATTTTTCATGTTTAAAGGTATTTGACTGGAAAGGGCTTCAAAGTATATATACTGTACATAAGCATATATGTGGATATCATACCTCCTAACATTTAAAATATCCAAAGAGGGATACTTTTCTTCCCATTAATAGAGCTTTGCTGCCCCCCCATGGGTACACAGTATATCCTAATATCCTATGGAATTTTGCGGCGCTATACAAATAAATGATAATTATAATAATAAAAATACAGGACACACACAATTTTACATACATGCACACTCATACGCACATTTTAGGGGCGATTTATGGGTATATAGTTTATTTAGTTATTGGGATGTGGGGGGTGGCGGTTTAGGGGTTAATAGTTTATTTAGGCACTTTAAGGTTGTGGGGGAATGGTGGTTAAGAGATTAATAGTTCTATTTAGTTATTGGAATGTGGGGGGATGGTAGTTTAGTGGTTAACAGTTTATTTAGGTACGTTGTGATGTGGGGGGATGGCGGTTTAGGCGTTAATTGTTTATTTAGGTACTTTGCGATGAGAGGAAATGACAGTTTAGGGGTTAATAGTTCTATTTAGTTATTGCAATGTGGGGGGATGGTGGTTTAGGGGTTAATAGTTTATTTAGGTACTTTGCGATGTGGGGGGATGCCGGTTTAGGAGTTAATGGTTTATTTATGAGTGTAAGTGTACTTTGTAATGTCTTTTTGTTGGGTTTTGTGCAACTTTTTATTTTCGGAAACCAGTTAACCACAGCTCTTAGATCGAGGAAAGAATTGAAGTGTTAATTGCAATTGTGGTAGCGCAATCGTGATTTTGCTGCACTTGTAATATCAGCCAAATAAAAATGGCTCGCGAAAACGTGATTGCGCTAGCGCAAAACCGTTTGCGCCTCACTTTTGATCTAGCCCTTTGGATCCAATGTCCCTTTAAAATAAATTAACAAAAGGCCCTTCAACTTGTGGTGTAATCATTAAACACCTGAAATCACCATTTTGTCTGTTTTTAGCCATTTTACGATTACAAAATCACAAAATGATGCAGATAAGGATTTCAGGTGGTAATGATTAGTGATTTAGTGGTATTAATGTCAAAAGCATTTTTAGATTGTTATCACTAGAAAACCATGCTGACAATAATTTCACAAATCATTATGTCCCAAGACAGGGATTTAACAAAGCACTGATGAGGTGAGTGCATGCTTATAAAAGAAAGTAAAATCAGTATAGTGCACAGATTGGTTTCACCCCATGTATAACCATATATGTACGCATGAGCAACAACATGAACTAACTAGGTTTAACCCCTTCTGGATGGGATCAAATGCACAAGATCGGAAAAAAAAATTCAATTTTAAACAAAAGGGGAAACTGGAAGTCACGTGATTGACACTTTGATCACGTGACTCCAACACCACTTATTGGATCCTGGGGGACTGCCTATGTTGCTAGGCACATCCCCCAGTCAGATCTTCTATATCTTTATCACGAAGGGCAGAAGGACGCTAAAAAATGTACCTTCCATGCTGTCCTAATGGTGTTAAAGCCTAGTGCTATAGGACGGCATGTAACATCCTAACAGTGTCAAGTGGTTAAACAAGTTTTGAGCACTCTATAAATAGTATTTTCTACAGCCATATAGTGCTCAAAATTTGTGCATGCTCTTAAGGCCTACTTGAGTGTGTTCCCATGGAAACAAGCTAAGTTTCAACAAATATACATTTTTTTTTAAATTACATGTTGTTTACAATTAATTTAAGTTTAATTTTGACTGCCATGTCAATTTAAAGTGACATTCCAGCCAAAATTAAAATTCAAATCAGTGTATTTTGAATAAAAGCATTTTTGCATCAAACTTGTATTTGCTGTTTAAAAAGCTGGTACACAGATCATATCTTAATACTCACATTTAAGGCTGTCACTGAAACAATCCTAGCTTTTACCAGAAAGACTTTTGTTAATTCAAGTGTATTGGAAAAATGGTTCTCTTCAGAAATTAAATGTTATACGTTTTCTAAACAAATGTCAAAAATTGGCACTGTCTGCAGCGTTTAGCTCTTTTTGGTGTCAGATTTAATGTTACTAAAGTGTAACACGCAAGTGTCCTTATATGTGTCTTGCACTTTTGTACAAATTTATCTGGCGCCAAAAAAGAGCCGAATGCCGAATTGCAAGTCTCTAGTATTAACTGGTCTGCAAGTGAAAAAATCAAGGGAGCACCTCATTTGGAAAGGAAGGCTATACTATGTAAAATAAAATACAAGGGATGACAGTACATTTTACAAAGTCATTCTTTTGGATTACTTTAGTCTATACAGAGAGTGTGTTTATTTCCAGTTGACCTTTATAGAGCAGTGGCTAAGCTCAGAATTCTTCTAAATTTGTTTTGTTGAAATAAAAATGATTTGGGCAGGTGGTGAATGAATACTTCCACCCAAGAGACACTATTTTCGGTAGGATGTGTGTCTAATCTATAAATATTAGCTTTGCACTGTATGAGCTTTGAAAACCGGTACATATGTCTAAAATGGTAACAGGCAGGGCTGGAAGGATGTTCCTGTGAGATAATCCTCTCCACAGGGCAATGAGGGCCCAAAATGAATGGAAATCTGAAATAACAAAGAGATTATTGCAAGGATTACACTATATTTTCTATATAGATCAGGATTGTCTAACCTAAGGCCTAGGGGCCAAAGCCTTACATTTTTTTTTAATCTGTCTCTTCACATTTGCAAACTATATACAGAATATATGAATCAGGGAACTTTTGTTTTCATTATCTTGTAATAGCAGCATTACTTTCAGAGAAAGAGAGAGAGATAAATAAAGAGAGAGAGAGAAAGAAAGAGAGAGAGAGAGAGAGAGAGAGAGAAATAAAGACATGGAAGACATGGAGATAGGTAGAAAGAGAGATAAAATTATGTGTGGCGAGAGAGAGAGAAAAAGAGAGAAAGAAAGAGAGAGAAATATATATATATATATATATATAATATATATATAACGCTGGTTTTAGGCTACCGCCGGTATTTGGAGTCATTCAAAAAAGGGTCTAACGCTCACTTTTCAGCCGCGACTTTTCCATACCGCAGATCCCCTTACGTAAATTGCATATCTTATCTTTTCAATGGGATCTTCCTAACTCCGGTATTTAGAGTCGTGTCTGAAGTGAGCGTTAGAAATCTAACGACAAAACTCCAGCCGCAGAAAAAGTCAGGAGTTAAGAGCTTTTTGGGCTAACGCCGGTTCATAAAGCTCTTAACTACTGTACTCTAAAGTACACTAACACCCATAAACTACCTATGTACCCCTAAACCGAGGTCCCCCCACATCGCCGCCACTCGATTAATTTTTTTTAACCCCTAATCTGCCGACCGCCACCTACGTTATACTTATGTACCCCTAATCTTCTGCCCCTAACACCGCTGACCCCTGTATTATATTTATTAACCCCTAATCTGCCCCCACAACGTTGCCGCCAACTACCTACAATAATTAACCCCTAATCTGCCGACCGCAAATCACCGCTACTTAAGTTATCCTTATGTACCCCTAATCTGCTGCCCCTAACACCGCCGACCCCTATATTATATTTATTAACCCCTAATCTGCCCCCCTCAATGTCGCCTCCACCTGCCTACACTTATTAACCCCTAATCTGCCGAGCGGACCGCACCGCTACTATAATAAAGTTATTAACCCCTAATCCGCCTCACTAACCCTATAATAAATAGTATTAACCCCTAATCTGCCCTCCCTAACATCGCCGACACCTAACTTCAATTATTAACCCCTAATCTGCCGACCAGAGCTCACCGCTATTCTAATAAATGTATTAACCCCTAAAGCTAAGTCTAACCCTAACACTAACACCCCCCTAAATTAAATATAATTTTAATCTAACAAAATTAATTAACTCTTATTAAATAAATTATTCCTATTTAAAGCTAAATACTTACCTGTAAAATAAATCCTAATATAGCTACAATATAAATTATAATTACATTGTAGCTATTTTAGGATTAATATTTATTTTACAGGCAACTTTGTAATTATTTTAACCAGGTACAATAGCTATTAAATAGTTAAGAACTATTTAATAGTTACCTAGTTAAAATAATAACAAAATTACCTGTAAAATAAATCCTAACCTAAGTTACAATTAAACCTAACACTACACTATCAATACATTAATTAAATACAATATCTACAAATAACTACAATGAAATAGACTAAAGTACAAAAAATAAAAAGAACTAAGTTACAAAAAATAAAAAAATATTTACAAACATAAGGAAAATCTTACAACAATTTTAAACTAATTACACCTACTCTAAGCCCCCTAATAAAATAACAAAGCCCCCCAAAATAAAAAAATGCCCGACCCTATTCTAAATTACTAAAGTTCAAAGCTCTTTTACCTTACCAGCCCTGAACAGGGCCCTTTGCGGGGCATGCCCCAAGAAGTTCAGCTCTTTTGCCTGTAAAAAAAAACATACAATACCCCCCCCCAACATTACAACCCACCACCCACATACCCCTAATCTAACCCAAACCCCCCTTAAATGAACCTAACACTAAGCCCCTGAAGATCTTCCTACCTTATCTTCACCATACCAGGTTCACCGATCGGTCCAGAAGAGCTCCTCCGATGTCCTGATCCAAGCCCAAGCGGGGGGCTGAAGATGTCCATGATCCGGTAGAAGTCTTCATCCAAGCGGGGCAGAAGAGGTCTTCCATCCGATTGAAGTCTTCATCCAAGCGGCATCTTCTATCGTCATCCATCCGGAGCGGAGCGGCAGCATCCTGAAGACCTCCGACGCGGAACATCCATCCTGGCCGACGACTGAACGACGAATGACGGTTCCTTTAAATGACGTCATCCAAGATGGCGTCCCTCGAATTCCGATTGGCTGATAGAATTCTATCAGCCAATCGGAATTAAGGTAGGAATATTCTGATTGGCTGATGGAATCAGCCAATCAGAATCAAGTTCAATCCGATTGGCTGATCTAATCAGCCAATCAGATTGAGCTTGCATTCTATTGGCTGTTCCCATCAGCCAATAGAATGCGAGCTCAATCTGATTGGCTGATTGGATCAGCCAATCGGATTGATCTTGATTCTGATTGGCTGATTCCATCAGCCAATCAGAATATTCCTACCTTAATTCCGATTGGCTGATAGAATCCTATCAGCCAATCGGAATTCGAGGGACGCCAGCTTGGATGACGTCCCTTAAAAGAACCATCATTCTTCAGTTGGACGTCGCCGGATGAAGATGGGTCCGCGGTGGAGGTCTTCAGGATGGAGCCGGTCCTCATCGGATGAAGATAGAAGATGCCGCTTGGAAGATGATGGTTGCCGGTCCGGATCTACTCTTCTTCCCGGATAGGATGAAGACTTTGGAGCCTCTTCTGGACCTCTTCAGCCGCTGGATGATGGATCGCCAGCCCCCGCTTGGGTTGGATGAAGATTTTGGAGCCAGGACCGATCGGTGAACCTGGTATGGTGAAGACAAGGTAGGATGATCTTCAGGGGCTTAGTGTTAGGTTTATTTAAGGGGGGTTTGGGTTAGATTAGGGGTATGTGGGTGGTGGGTTGTAATGTTGGGGGGGGGGTATTGTATGTTTTTTTTTACAGGCAAAAGAGCTGAATTCTTTAGGGCATGCCCCGCAAAGGGCCCTGTTCAGGGCTGGTAAGGTAATAGAGCTTTGAACTTTAGTAATTTAGAATAGGGTAGGGCATTTTTTTGGGGGGGGGTCTTTGTTATTTTATTAGGGGGCTTAGAGTAGGTGTAATTAGTTTAAAATTGTTGTAATATTTTTCTTATGTTTGTAAATATTTTTTTATTTTTTGTAACTTAGTTCTTTTTTATTTTTTGTACTTTAGTTAGTTTATTTCATTGTAGTTATTTGTAGGTATTGTATTTAATTAATTTAATGATAGTGTAGTGTTAGGTTTAATTGTAACTTAGGTTAGGATTTATTTTACAGGTAAATTTGTAATTATTTTAACTATTTTAGCTATTAAATAGTAAGCAACTCTGGTATCGAGAGTTGCAGTGTCGTTAAAAATGCTCTACACTCCTTTTTTGGAGCCTAACGCAGCCATTCTGTGGACTCTCAATACCAGAGTTATTTTAGAGGTGCGGCCAGAAAAAAGCCAGCGTTAGCTACGCGGGTCGTTACCGACAAAACTCTAAATCTAGCCGCTAGTTTGCAGCACTAATGTCAGTTATTTGTGGCTAGAGCACTTGATATATTGTGAATAGCAGTTTGGCTATTTGTTTTTAATAACCAACTTTGGACATACAAGTTTGTTGTAGCGGATGACTTATAACTCACTTGTATTGACAGAATACCTGACCTGACCTGAGCACTTAATCATGGCATAATAGTAATAATAATAATAATAATAATAATAAATCCAGGGCCTCCAGAGATTCACTGGGCTACAAAGTGCTATGTAAATAATCTTTGTTATTTTAAAAAATTTTTATCAATATTTTAGACCAAAAATAAACTTGAAAAAGCAAGAATGTAAGCTTAGAAGCCAGCCCACTTTGTGTTCAGCACCTGGGTAGCGATTGCTGATTGGTGGCTACATTTCAAATAAAGCAAGAATGTAAGCTTAGAAGCCAGCCCACTTTGTGTTCAGCGCCTGGGTAGCGCTTTCTGATTGGTGGCTACGTTTAGCCACCAATCAGTAAGAGCTACCCAGGTTCTGAACCAAAAGTGGGCCGGATCCTAAGCTTACATTCTTGCTTTTTCAAATAAAGATAGCTAGAGAATGATTTTGTAAACAAGAACAGTGCATAGACACAATTTTCTGATGCTGAAACATATTGTATAACAACACAACATATTCCTGCATTTACCTACTAGAAATGTAAGTCTACTTGCTTAACTAATGGTAACTATTTGTTACGGGGGGAATCATGCAGATATAGAGGAACTGGTTTGTTATTTGTACCTCCCTCTTTAAATTCTTGGAAATTTCAGTAGTATTAAAGGGACACTGAACCAAATTTTGTTCTTTCATGGTTCAGATAGAGCATGCAATTTAAAGCAACTTTCTAATTTACTACTATTATCAATTTTTCTTCGTTCTCTTGCTATCTTTATTTGAAAAAGAAGATATCTAAACTATTTTTTTTTGGTTCAGAACTCTGGAAAGCCCTTGTTTATTGGTGGGTGAATTTATCCACCAATCAGCAAGAACAACCCAAGTTGTTCACCAAAAATGGTCCGGCATCTAAAAGTACATTCTTGCATTTCAAATAAAAATACCAAGAGAATGAAGAAATATAATAATAGGAGTAAATTAGAAAGTTGCTTAAATTTGCATGCTCTGTCTGAATCGCGAAAGAAAAAATTTGGGTTCAGCGTCCCTTTAATATTTACCTGATTTTGTTGCAAACCACTCACCCCAAAGAAAACATGGGAAGGATTTATTTACACATATATATTGGTTCAATGTGAATTATTACATTTTCTGTTAAAGGTATCATTATATTGTAGTTTTAAATTGATATTTAGCTAGTTGTCTACTGGATTCCACTCCTATTAATGACCTCAATTCAAATCTTTCAAATTCTTGTTCGATATTGAAAAAATGGTATTTGATGTCATTTTTTTTTTATCAAAAGATCAAAATCTTACTGATATAATCACAGCCAAGCTTGATAAATCCCATTATATTTGATATTTATTTACCCACAATGGCACTGTAAAAAACTGATAACAGCTATTAACCACTGAATGCCAATACACAAAAAAATTCAACTGCTCTCCATGCTGCCCAGCGCCTCTCAACAACTCACCAGTCCACTTATCCTCATTCTGCTAGAGCAGTATTCTCTCCACTCCTGACAGTCTCATATCTCTCTGCATGTTGCAACTGTTGATATTTTGTAAATAGGTTTTCTTTGGGGGGGGTGTTTACATTTAATTGATAGTGATGACTTGTATAATTTTTTTACTTGTCACGATTCAGTTGTCAACAAAATGATTGTAACCATAGATGGCATAAGCAGCAGCATCTTGTTTTTTGGGTCAGAGCATGTACAGATTGGTGGCTGTTATCATTTATCTGATACGGAGCAGGGATCTTAGGACTACTGTTTTTATCCCTTAAATCACCCCTGATCTGCTGTCTCAAAATTTGTTGTACAAGAGTACAAGAGTAGGAGGCAGCATTGCATGAGTAGCTGTTTGTGCAGTGCTAAATGTGTGCAGCTTGCCATGTTCTTATGTGGACAGGTTCCCTAGTTGGGAACTTTGTCAATCCAGACTATGATAAATGGAGACTATACACTGGATTCACATAGTAATGTATGAGTGACTGTAAAAGGAAGGATTAGTACTTGCAAGGGCTTACCGGCAATGGAGCATAACAAATAAAGACATAGGCCTCTAGTTATCAAGGTCTGTCGGACCTGATCCGAAAGTGCGGATCAGGTCCGACAGACCTTGCTGAATACGGCGAGCAATACGCTCGCCGTATTCAGCATTGCACGAGCAGCTCACAAGAGCTGCTGGTGCAACGCCGCCCCCTGCAGACTCGCGGCCAATCGGCCGCCAGCAGGGAGGTGTCAATCAACCCGATCGTACTCGATCGGGTTCATTTCCGGTGATGTCTGTCCGCCTGCTCAGAGCAGGCGGACAGGTTATGGAGCAGCAGTCTTTGTGACCGCTGCTTCATAACTGCTGTTTCTGGCGAGCCTGCAGGCTCGCCAGAAACACGGGGCATCAAGCTCCATTCGGAGCTTGATAAATATGCCCCAAAGGGGTCAATTTATCAAGCTCCGTATGGAGCTTGATGCCCCTTGTTTTCAGCGTGCCTTCAGGCTCGCCGGAAACAGAAGTTATGAATAACCTATACGCCTGCTCTGATGCGGCGGACAGAAATCAACCCGATTGAATACGATTGGGTTGATTGACACCCCCTGCTAGCAGCTGTTTGGCCGTGAATCTGCAGGGGGTGGCATTGCACCAGCAGTTCACAAGAACTGCTGGTGCAATGATAAATGCAGACAGCGTATGCTGTCGGCATTTATCGATGTGCGGCGGACATGATATGCTATATCGTATCATGTCCGCTCGCACATTAATAAATTGAACCCTTAAACTTGTCTGTTTAGTAATTTTAATGTACATACTCATTTTTAATATATAACACAAATTCTAAGGGCTCAATTTAAGAAGCAGTGAATGCTGCTTCGGATGCCCATATTTTTCAGGCTCGCCTGAAACGAAAGTTAAGGAGCAGCGGAATCTACTTTGTTCTCATGGTATCCTTTGTTGAAAAGCATACCTAGATAGGCTAAGAAGCAGCAATGCAATATTTGGAGCTAGCTGAGCTGTGGATTGGGGGCTACACACATACGCCACTTGTCATTGGTATTGCTCAGAAGCTTACTTGGCAGGGGTTTAACACATAGTTATATACAAGCAACAGTGAAATAATAAAATACTCTAAAACATTAGAGCTTTTTTTTTAGTATGTTCCGTTAACATTTTTAAATGGACATAAAACCCAAGTTTTTTTCTTACATAATTTAGAAAGAGCATGCGCTATTAAACAACTTTCTAATTTACTTATATTATCTCATTTGCTTCATTATCTTGATATCCTTTGATGAAAAGAATATCTAAATAGGCCCAGAAGCTGCTGATTGGTGGCTGCACATAGATGCCTTGTGTTATTGGCTCACCCATGTGCACGCTATTTCATCAACTAAATATTAACCTTACAAGCTACCTGACTAACCCCTTCACTGCTGGGAATTTCAGAAGTGTGGTGAAGAATGAAGCAAATGAAATAATAAAATAATAACAAATGGAATGTTGTTTAAAATTGAATTCTCTATCTGAATCATGAAAGAAACATTTTGAGTTTCATGTTCCTTTAAAGGGACAGTAAACTTAAAAAATAATGTTATATAATTCTGCATATAGTGCAGAATTATATATCATTATCTTACCGGCAGCTTTCAAAATCAAAAGCTTTCAGAGCTTTTTGCTAGCGAAGTTGTACTTACCTGGTCTCCTCTCCAGGCTCTTCTGATCGGCTCTTGGTTTTCAAAAGCGTTTTGTAGGCGCGCAATGTTTACTGTCCCTTTAAGTTAAAATACATTTGATCATTTTTAAACTGTTCTTTTATATTCATTATAAAAATTATATTGAGAAAATTGTTCCTTTAAACATTGGTTTATATATACAGCTAATTACTTCTGTTATTTGCCATAGACCGCTTATTTATGAACAAGTAGTTGAAGCCAGAAGTATGTATTTCACACATTTGCTGACGTAACGTTTGAGCGATGTGCAAAGCTAAAGTAACTGGTGCCTCTTTAACACCTGCTATAAGAGATTCTGTTTTTTTACCACTGTAATGGTTGGTTGATAATGAGATGTGTGTTTAGTAGGATTACCATCCTTAGAGAACAGAATGTGCAAGCAGCTATTTGTGAGACATCTCCTGCCTGCGCCTTTACCCCCCTTGGGGATGCCAGTAAAACTTAATTACCAGTCAAATTAAAGTAACCTCAACTTAACAAACAGCATTTGGTTATAAAAAGTGCTTGACTCTGGTAATGTAATGGAACATTTTAAACATAATAAATGTAAAAAAAAAAAAGAATAAAGATATGAAAGGTGGGAAACGGAAAGTAATAGCTTATGCAGTTTAACTATACTTTTATTATGTATGTAAGTGTACTTAATAAGTCTTAAACGGTTAAATGTGCAAAGAGAAAAAAGATTTACGCCTAGATTCAGAGTTTTGCGGCCAAAGGGGTGCGTTAGCTACGCGTCTTTTATTTCTAGCGCTGCTTCTAAACAACGCTGGTATTTAGAGTTCTCTGAAGGGCTGCGTTAGGCTAAAAAAGGAGCGTAAAGGCATATTTGCTGCCACTTCAACTCTCAATACCAGCGTTGCTTACGGTAGCGGCTAGCTGGAAAAACATACTCGTGCACGATTCCCCCATAGGAAACAATGGGGAAACAGTTTCTAAGTCTGCACCTAACACCCTAACATGAACCCCGAGTCTAAACACCCCTAACCTTACATTTATTAACCCCTAATCTGCTGCCCCCGCTATCGCTGACACCTGCATTACACAATTAACCCCTAATCTGCCGTTCCGGACACCGCCGCCACCTACATTATCCCTATGTACTCCTAATCTGCTGCCCCTAACATCGCCGACACCTACATAATATTTATTAACCCCTAATCTGTCCCCCCCAACATTGCCGCTACCTAACTACACTTATTAACCCCTAATCTGCTGACCGGACCTCACCGCCACTATAATAAATGTATTAACCCCTAAACCGCCGCACTCCCGCCTCGCAAACACTATAATAAATAGTATTAATCCCTAATCTGCCTTCTCAAACGTCGCCGCCACCTAACTTCAAGTATTAACCCCTAATCTGCTGACCGGACCTCGCCGCTACTCTAATAAATGTATTAACCCCTAAAGCTAAGTCTAACCCTAACCCTAACACCCCCCTAAGTTAAATATAATTTTAATCTAACTAAATAAATTAAATATTATTAACTAAAGTATTCCTATTTAAAACTAAATACTTACCTGTAAAATAAACCCTAATATAGCTACAATATATAACGAATAATTATATTGTAGCTATTTAAGGATTTATATTTATTTTATAGGCAACTTTGTATTTATTTTAACTAGGTACAATAGCTATTAAATAGTTATTTACTATTTAATAGCTACCTAGTTAAAATAATTACAAAATTACCTGTAAAATAAATCCTAACCTAAGTTACAATTAAACCTAACACTACACTATCAATAAATTAATTAAATAAATTACCTACAATTACATACAATTAATAAACTAAACTAAATTACAAAAATTAAAAAACACTAAATTACAAAAAATAAAAAAAGATTACAAGAATATTAGGCTAATTACACCTACTCTAAGCCCCCTAATAAAATAAAAAAAAAACCCAAAATAATAAGGGTCCCTACCCTATTCTAAATTAAAAAGTAACCAGCTCTCTTACCAGCCCTTAAAATGGCTTTTTGCGGGGCATGCCCCAAAGTAATCAGCTCTTTTGCCTTTAAAAAAAATACAACCCCCCCAACATTAAAACCCACCACCCATATACCCCTACTCTAACCCAAACCCCCCTTAAATAAACCTAACACTACCCCCCTGAAGATCACCCTACCTTGAGCCGTGTTCACCCAGCCGGGCACCGATGGACCAAAAGAGGACATCCGGAGCGGCAAAAGTCTTCATCCTATCCGGGCAGAAGAGGACATCCGGACCGGCAGACATCTTCATCCAAGCGGCATCTTCTATCTTCATCCATCCGACGAGGAGCGGCTCCATCTTCAAGACCTCCGGCGTGGAACATCCTTCTTCCCCGACGACTAGACGACGAATGACGGTTCCTTTAAATGATGTCATCCAAGATGGCGTCCCTCGAATTCCGATTGGTTGATAGGATCAGCCAATCGGAATTAAGGTAGGAAAAATCTGATTGGCTGATTGAATCAGCCAATCAGATTCAAGTTCAATACGATCTGATCGGAACAGCCAATAGAATGCGAGCTCAATCTGATTGGCTGATTTAATCAGCCAATCAGATTTTTCCTACCTTAATTCTGATTGGCTGATAGAATCCTATCAGCCAATCGGAATTCGAGGGACGCCATCTTGGGTGACGTCATTTAAAGGAACCGTCATTCGACGTCTAGTCGTCGGGGAAGAAGGATGTTCCGCGTCGGAGGTCTTGAAGATGGAGCCGCTCCTCGTCGGATGGATGAAGATAGAAGATGCCGCTTGGATGAAGATGTCTGACCTTTATTATTTTGGGGGGCTTTTTTATTTTATTAGGGGGCTTAGAGTAGGTGTAATTAGCCTAATATTCTTGTAATCTTTTTTTTATTTTTTGTAATTTAGTTTAGTTTATTTAATTGTATGTAATTGTAGGTAATTTATTTAATTAATTTATTGATAGTGTAGTGTTAGGTTTAATTTTATTTTAGGTTAGGATTTATTTTACAGGTAATTTTGTAATTATTTTAACTAGGTAGCTATTAAATAGTAAATAACTATTTAATAACTATTGTACCTAGTTAAAATAAATACAAAGTTGCCTGTAAAATAAATATAAGTCCTAAAATAGCTACCATATAATTATTCATTATATTGTAGCTATATAAGGGTTTATTTTACAGGTAAGTATTTAGTTTAAAATAGGAAAACTTTAGTTAATAATATTTAATTTATTTTGTTAGATTAAAATTATATTTAATTGAGGGGGGTGTTAGGGTTAGACTTAGCTTTAGGGGTTAATACATTTATTAAAGTAGCGGCGAGGTCCGGTCGGCAGATTAGGGGTTAATACTTGAAGTTAGGTGGCGGCGATGTTAGGGAGGGCAGATTAGCGGTTAATACAATTTATTATAGTGTTTGTGAGGCGGGAGTGCCGTGGTTTAGGGGTTAATACATTTATTAGAGTAGCGGCGAGGTCCGGTCGGCAGATTAGGGGTTAATAAGTGAAGTTAGGTAGCGGCGACATTGGGGGGGCAGATTAGGGGTTAATAAATATTATGTAGGTGTCGGCGATGTTAGGGGCAGCAGATTAGGGTTTCATAGGGATAATGTAGGTGGCGGCGGTGTGTGGTCGGCAGATTAGGGTTAAAAATGTTATTATAGTGGCTGCGATGTGGGGGGCCTCGGTTTAGGGGTACATAGGTAGTTTATGGGTGTTAATGTACTTTAGAGCACAGTAGTTAAGAGCTTTATAAACCGGCGTTAGCCCAGAAAGCTCTTAACTACTGACTTTTTTTTGCAGCTGGAGTCTTGTCGGTAGAGGGTCTACTGCTCACTTCAGCCAAGACTCTAAATACCGGCGTTAGGAAGATCCCATTGAAAAGATAGGATACGCAATTGGCGTAAGGGGATCTGCGGTATGGAAAAGTTGCACTTGAAAGTGAGCATTAGACCCTTTCCTGCCTGACTCTAAATACCAGCAGGCGGCCAAAAGCAGCGTTAGGACCCCTTAACGCTGCTTTTGACGGCTACATCAGAACTCTAAATCTAGGCGATTATTTGTTAGAGCATTTTGTTATTGAATTGTTGCTTGTTTAGCCCCTGCAAACCAGTCAAACACATAGTTAAAGCCAGATCCAGAACAGAAGTGCATATGTGTGTAGCCACCAATTACCAGCTAGCTCCCAGTAATGCACTTTTGATTTTGTACTTACCTAAGTATGATTTTTTACTAAAGAATACCCAGATACAATAATGCGGCATATGCCCCTTAGCGAGACACCCTGTTTTCAGGGTAAAATGTGTCTTTAGATAATTCCACCAGGGAAATAGAAGTACTGGTGAGCATTCTTACAGAATCTCACCAGCCCAGAGAGCTTTTTAGAAACGGACCCTTGTTTCAGTTAAAGTTGTGGGTGAATCAGGAAGTTATTTTAGCTTGTCTTACAGGTTACTTTAAGGGGCCTGTATGGAAGGAGTTTCTATATAGATGAGCGTTTACAAAGGGGTTAAAAAATAAAAGGAGACCTAAAGGGGGCAGTTGGGGGTTTGTTATCCCTCAAGGATATTTTTTCTACATTCATCATAGTTTTTAAACCCTTTATTTGCTTCCTTTCAGTCAATATATATATATATATATATATATATATATATATATATATATATATATATATATATATATATTCTTCATGCCTCTTCAATTTCTTTTTATCACCATGTTGTGCCTCATCTCAACTTAATTTAACCACTTGTATACCAGCACTGTAAAACATTGCTTCGTTGCTTGCTGGTTTGCAATCGGTTAATCCTTATCCAAACCTTAGCTCTCTCTAACTATAGTGCTTAGCGTAATATCTGCCCTAAATCTTGACCCTAGTATTAAACCAACCCTAACCTTAGCCTTAACAACAACAACCCTCAATTTAGCTTTACTCGAAACCCTATTGGTATCCCTAACCTTAGCCTTTACCCTAACCCTGGGCTTAAAACTTTTCCTAACCATAGTCGCAGTCCTAACCCTAATTCTAGCCCTAACTACTGCAAAGTCATCATGACTGATTAGCGACATTCTTACAGTATGATGTAATGGACAGCAATGGCACAAAACATTCAGAATCTCTGCCCTTGACTTCACCATCATGATGTTATTTCTAAGGATATTGCCATGACAATGTAGACTGCTTCCACCCAGACACGGAGTCACATCTCTTCATTAATTTTCAGGTTCCTATTCCTTGCTTGGACTATATAACCCCTACTTTTTTATATTTGAACCTCATCGCTGCTAAGCCACACGATCACCTGTGTATAAAGTTAAAATATACATATTTATTATAAAAATGTGACATCCACTAAAAAAAAAAAAAACTTTATTGGGGTCTAAATTAAACATTTCATATTTCATACATTTCACTAAAGATCTCCTAACTGGTAAAACACCATGTTGAGAGGTCTTGGTTGTCTGTAGCTGCTAAGGAAGCTGCTCCCTTGCAGATATACTAACACTGCCCCTTGGTGACGTTTGTGATGACACCGGCGCTCCCATTAAATCCTTGTGTGTGCTGTCCACTAGGCCACCAATGACCCCTGGCTTGTAGAGTAGGGGAATAATTGTTAAACTGCTTCAGATCAGCGATCATGAGGGGGGTCATGATGGATTCAGGTCATCATATGCACTCAGGCCTTAAAATGCATGACAACAGCAGGTTGTCATGCACATCTCAATGGTTAAAAGCAAAACCTTTCACAGGCTTAATCAGACCTTTTAATGGAACCCCTAACAAAGTAAAGTTATTAATTGGCATTGGTACTATTCTGTTTCCATTTTAGCACTAGCTAAATACATTTGACGACTGTGTTCTTGTTCATATTGGCTGGATAATGTTATTTTTCTTTCTGCTCTGAGTTGGGAACATAGTTAATAATTATTTATTTGGGGTCAGACACCTTAGTCTCAGTATACAGGCTTTGGCCGTATTAAATTTAAAGTGTCAAAATAAATAAGGATATCATATGTTAATAAAATAAACAGAATTACAATTATTATTGATTTCATTTTTTTACATTAACAATTGTAATTTATAGTAGAAAGAACATATGACAACAGTGGTGATTCTAGAGGGATAGGCTCGCCAGGTGTCTTGTATTCAAGCAGACAGTCCAGGATTTTAGCAGGCTGTCCAGTAAATTCTTCACAAAAATACTGGACACTTAAATGTCCAGTTTTTTAAAGTATCTAAGCGGTAGCTAAATGTAAAAGGCCTCCAATGCCTTAGTTCATTACAAATATGGAGCAGAAAGAAATAAGGGGAAAGTCAAGAGGATCAAGTTACTTCTGTTTACATGAATTACTAGCAATCAAAGAGGTATAATTATTGATTTTAATTTTAATGGCAGCCAAGGGGTACAATGACTGCTAGGCTGTAAAAAAATGTATATAGACACTATATATAGTCTATATAGTGTAGTATATTGTCCAGTATTTTTGCAGAGGACAGCTGGCAACCTTATAGAGAGATGCCAGTTCCACCAGTTCCACTCCTCCATTGCTATCCCCTGAACCCCCTTAGAATGTAAGCCTAAGAGCCCAGCTGTTTGTAGATCACCTTCTTAAGAGTGGATTACAACAGTGCAACTCTTGGCAGGGCCCTCTACCCACTTTATCCCTTAATTGTTTTATACTCCCCTTTGTTTATAGCGCTGCGGAATCTGTTGGTGCTCTACAAATAACCGATAATAATAATAAATGCTAGTCAACTTCAATCATTATTGTACTTCCTCAATTGTCAAAGGTGTTAACAACCCTAACTTTGCAAAATAAATTCTCTTGACATGCTCCACCCAGGACAAGTAGAGAGGCAATGCCGATCAGCTAGCACGGCTATTAGCTAAGTGGTGGAAACGTCATCTCATTGACTAAAATGAGCTGTGCTATGGGCGGCTGGAGGCACTTAGGTCAGCGCTGAAACTGCGCAAAATAAAGGTACCTATTCATTGTTTTTTTTTTAACTGATTAATGAAGGTCACCAGTACTTTTAGTGATGGTAAATCCTAGCGTTTTTGAAACGCTAGAATTTACCACCAGTTTAATCAAAGAAATAGTCTAGTCAAAATTCAACTTTCATGATTCAGATAGAGCATGCAATTTTAAGCAACTTTCTAATTTACTCCTATTATCAATTTTTCTTTGTTATCTTGGTATCTTTATTGAAAAAGAAATAAGGCATAGGAGCCAGCCCATTTTTTATTCAGCACCTGGGTAGCACTTTCTGATTGGTGTCTAAATGTAACCACTAATCAGCAAGCGCTACCCAGGTGCTGAACCAAAAATGGTCCGGCTCCTAAGGTTACATTCGAAAAAAGATAGCAAGATAATGAAGAAAAATTTATAGTATGAGTAAATTAGAAACTTGATTAAAATTGCCTGCTCTATCTGAATCATGAATGTTTAATTTTGACTAGACAATTCCTTTAAGCAAAATAAAACAACATCCCAGTGAACATGAATTGAAGGAAGATATTTTAACTCAAAATGTCCTCAGTAGTTACATACCATTGTAAAGGGACCTTAAGTGTAGTGAAATGTATCTGGACCTGCAACATACAACACAGTGATTGGTAAGATCATGCTAACTTATATCTACCCCTGATTAGCCACAACAAAGGACACCAGGGGGTCTATTTATCAAGCTCAGAACGGAGCTTGATGCCCTGTGAAGGCTCGCCAGAAACACAAGACCTAAAGACCACTGCTCCATAACCTGTTTGTCTGCCCTGAGGCGGCAAACAGACATCGCCAAAAATCAACCCGATTTGATCGGGTTGATTGACACCCCATGGGCATTGATGAATGCCGATAGTGTATGCTGTCTGCATTTATCGATGTGCGGCGGACATGGTTCGCACAATGATAAATTGACCCCCAGGACCCAATCCGTTATTGGTGCAAGGCAGCTAAACATGTGTCTGGGACACGTTAGTGGTTGAGTCAAGTAAATGGGGTCGATTTATGAAGCAGCACATGCTGCTTCCGACCCACTCTGCTTCAGTTCCGCCTGCGGAAGTTAAGAAGCTGCTCCTTAACTCGTCCACCACCTCTGAGGTGGTGGACAGCAATCAACCCGATCGAATATGATCAGGTTGATTGACACCCCCTGCTAGCAGCTGATTGGCTGTGAATCTGCAGGGGGCGGTATTGTACCAGCAGTTCACAAGATGATGATAAATGCCGACAGCGTATGCTATAGGGTATCATGTCTGTCCGCACCATGATAAATTTATCTTATTGTGTGAGTTTGTGGTGAACTGTTGTTCCTGAATGTGTTGATTTTTAGTCAGAGAACAGCTGTTAATGTATTGACTTGGAGGTTGGTAGATATAGAGTGTAGGAGTAGGAGAAAAGAGGAGGAAGTTAAAGGGATAGTCTAGTCAAAATTAAACTTTCATGATTCAGATAGATCATGCAATTTTAAGCAACTTTCTAATTTACTCCTACAATCAATTTTTCTTCGTTCTCTTGGTATCATTTTTTTTTTTAAATGTAAGCTTAGGAGTCGGCCCATTTTTGGTACAGCACCTGGGTAGCACTTGCTGATTGGTGGCTACATTTAGACACCAATCAGAAAGTACTACCCAGGTTTTGAACCAAAAATGGCCCGGCTCCTATGTTTACATTCTTGCCTTTTCAAATAAAGATGCCAAGAGAACAAAGAAAAATTGATAATAGGAGTAAACTACAAAGTTGCTTAAAATTTCATGCTCTATATGAATCATGAGAGTTTAATTTTGACCAGACTATCTCTTTAAACAAAATAGGTGTTTGGGATTGGAAGACAAAGCTGATATGAGGTTAACATGCAATGTTTAGAAGCTCAGTATGTACCTATAGAAATGGAATTCTGATTTAGAGTCTGATTTACTCCAGAGATGATTAACATTTGGTTGAGGTACTAGGTTTGTTTGTTGTGCTATGGTTGTAGTTGGGTGTATTATAATGCAACATGATATGAACTGTTGTAATCAGTGTGGAGTGTAGTTTTTGTGCTATGTGGTAACATTGTCAAGGCAGGCAATACTTGTGATATGAAATAATATGGAGAAAAGAGAAAATAAGGTAAATGGAATGGCATTTACTGTATGTACGAGATGCAGCCCATTTGAGGAGGCCAAAGGACAATTACATAATGAGGCCTAGAGGTAGCAACAACAAGCTCATCAGTGAGGCTGTTGAAACCTCTGCTAATGATACAAACAGAAAAAAATGAGGATACTAGTAAGCAAAATAGTCAAGTGACTGGGAGGTGGAAGGTGAACTAAAATTTACATACTAATGTGTCCTGGCAAATTGCTTAAAATTTACAAGCTTAAAGAGGTAGGGTATTTAGGTTTAATACTGCTATGGGGCTATTTTAATGGACAATTTACTTCCACTTCTGTTTAATAACTTTGCCTCATTCTTGCTGTATAGTCCTTCGGTGACATTTATCTGTAGGGACCACCACAAATGAAGAATCAGGCAGATTTTAAAAATATTTTACATGGGTACATAGTACCTGAAACAAATTAGAATGTCCCATACTGGACCATACTGGAATATGGATAAGTAGGGTGCTACTATGGGGTATAACAGCACAT
This sequence comes from Bombina bombina, assembly GCF_027579735.1. Taxonomy (NCBI): domain Eukaryota; kingdom Metazoa; phylum Chordata; class Amphibia; order Anura; family Bombinatoridae; genus Bombina; species Bombina bombina. Next base: position 522,153,147 of record NC_069503.1, read on the forward strand.
CAATAGGTGTACAACACAGTCCGTTCTTTCTTTGTAATAGAAAAGAGTCCCAATCTTTTTACCAGATCACCCGGTCGGTGCGTGCCAGCAGGGACAGCTGTACTCCTCACCTCCGCATCTGTTTACACAATGTAATCCGCAAAGGGATAGCAGGGGCTCCAAGTCAGTGACTGCTAGGTAAGTCCACTCAAGACTGTCTCTAAGACACTAAAAACATCAGGACCACTATATTTAACCAGACCACAACAGACATTCACAAGCCGGTGTTCTGGGAAAATGGCGAACTTGTGAAAATAGCGAAAAACGTCACTTCCTGTGACGTGGGATCAGCTGTTTCACAAAGTTTGACCATATTGCGCATGCGTGCCAGCATCATTACATACCTGGCCGCATACATCACTGCTACAGTTTCGAGACCCGTGTAATTCCTGGACCCTCTTTATTGTGCATGCGCGGCATTTGAAACTGTCAATACCCCCTTGCTTTGAAGGGGATGGTCAACAGTGTCAAAGGCAGCAGAGAGTTCAAGTAAGATGAGTATAGAGTAGTAGCCTTTGTTTTTAGGAGAAAGGAGGTCGTTAGTAACTATGGTGAGGGCAGTCTCAGTTGAGTGTTGAGGACGGAAGCTAGATTGCAGGGGGTGAAGCAATGAGTTGGAGGACAGGAAGTGGGTTAGGCGATCAAAAGCTAGTTTTTCAAGGATTTTTTAAGCTAGCATGAACAGTGATATGGGGCGGTAGTTTGCAGGAGAGTTCGGGTCAAGGGAGGGTTTTTTGAGGATGGGGTGACCTTTGAATGTTTTAAGGAGGCAGGGAATGAGCCGGTTTAAAGGGATAGGTTGAATATATGAGTAAGAGCGAGAGTGAGGATGAGAGACAGAGAAGGTATTAGATGTGAAGGAATAGGGTCGAGTGGGCAGGTAGTGAGGTGTGAGGAAGAGAATAGGAAAGCCACTTCACTCTCAGTGGTTGGGAGGAGGGTGCAGAGAGCGGCAGAGGGGGTGACTGGGAGTATTTATTGTGTGTACATATTTTGGTAAACACATCTAAGATAAACAGTCTCAGAAATAATGGTAATACCAGAAGGCAGACCCACACATTATGAAACTATAAATGCTGCTAGATCCACTTCTCTGTTCATTCTTGTGTACCCAAAGCGTGGATCCAGTATGTCTCTCTCAGTCTGAGGACTCTGAGGTGATCACCGCCCCTTTTATTTCTTTTTACATGTCCAATTGCCTTGATTTTTAGATCCCTACCATCCCTTCCATGTACCTCCAAAAAATGGGCTGACACTACATGGGTAAGGAGACCAATTTCTTTGTTCCTGAGATGTTCAGTTAATCTGTACTTTACTCTCCTTTTCGTTCTCCCCACATACTGAACACTCCAGAAGGTAATCATTTTTCCCATTATTGTATTTAGTATTGTATTTAGTGACAAAGTTTAACTTATTTTGTTTCTAGTCCATACTTTTCTTTTTCTACACGGTAGAGCTGTCCTTCACCATTCTGGCCCTTTCTCATGCTTGTTCTATTAATTTCACTGGATATTCTTTAGCTGCAAATCTCTTATGTAACAACTTCATAACAACCTCATTCTCCCTATACATCAGGTCCAGAAAAGTAAACTTATTTTTATCAATTGTATGTGTAAATGTGAGGTTTAAAGTGTTCTGATTCACATATCTAACCAGATTCGTTGCCTCATCTTTATCTCCTTGCCAAATAACCAAAATGTCATCTATATATCTAAACCATCAGATTTTTCTATGTTCTTATTTACTCATATTATCATTTTTTCTTTATTCTCTTGGTATCTTTATTTGAAAGCAGGAATGTAAGCTTAGGAGCTGACCCATTTTTGATAATTGATAATAGAGTAAATTAGAAAGTTGCTTAAAATTGCATGCTCTATCTGAATCATGAAAGAAAAAAAATTGGGTTTCATATACCTTTAACTACCTTCCCACTTTTTGCACAATTGTGCATAAGCATTGGTTGCAGGTAGGCAGGCTTAGTAAGGTCAACAGCCAGGCTAATAGATTAATATGATAATCAGTAATGTTACTACTGGGGAGGAGGCGGTCATTGCATTCTTTGACCCTTCTATGATTACTTCACTTATTTATTGTGATTGTCATTTATTGTGATTTATTTATAATATGTGCAACATGTTTCCCGTATACCTCTTAGAAAAGGAATATAAAAAACATTAGACAAAGTATTTTTGTTACATTTCCAGTTGCTTCTATTTTTGAAACCTAATTTACTGTTACCAGGCCTATTTCCAATACAATTATATTCACTGCATGTCATCATTTCAGTTCATCCAAGTGAGATGGAATACTTTCTTAAGTCTCTTATGCTTTTAAATTATCTCTGTTTGAATTTGGTTTATTATACATTTTTTCCAAATTGTTTTTTTTTATTAAGATCTGATCAAACTTTTGCTTGCAATGATACTGTAAAAATAAGATATTTCTGTTTCATTTACTTTTATAAATTATGTATGTGATATTAATGTAGTGTGATCATCCTGTGCAATTTTTTATTATTATCATTTTTTTGCATAGAAGAAGCAAAATTAAAATTCTATAATGTTCTAGAGGATTTTATTAATACATTATTGTTTCTTTCTTGAAGACATCTCTATGTTTAAACTCCTCTCTCCTGCAATGGGATAAAACCCATAGTTAAAGTCAGCACATTATTGACATAGCACTGCTTGTCCAGGACTAAACACAGACATAAGGACAATAAGGCAGCATATGTGCATAGCCACCAATCACCATCCTTGTTTAGCCCAGGATTGGCAATGCATTGCCATCCTGAGGCTGACTTTAACTAACTACTTAACCCCTTTGCTGGCGTTAAACACAAAGTTTTGTCCAACAATAAAATGCTCTAAGACATTTCTCCTTTTTGCCCCTTTAGGAAACATTGTAGTTATGTTTATCCTTTGTGCCATCAAAAAGGGGATACTTAAAGTGAGTGTCAAGTTTGATGTATTAGTGCCCAGTTTTTAAAAACCCTATAAAAAACAGGGGCACTTTAATTCATCAAACTTTACATTTCACTTGTTTAGTTAATATATTTACCTTTTAATCTTGAAAGCCACTCCAGCACTTACCCCGCCCGTCGCAAGCCTCTTCATATATCAGTAATGAAGAATTCTTCCAATCACAGCGTTGACTCAGGCAATGATTCCCCTGGGGGGGAGGAGCCGTGATTGGAGGATGCTGTATTCATCATTGCTGACGTATGAAGTGACGAGCAGCAGGAGGGGGAATCACTGGAGCGGCTTTCAAGATTAAAAGGTAAGTATTTTAACAAAACGAGTGAAATGTAAAGTTTGATGAATGAAAGTGCCCCTGTTTTTATAGGATTTTTAAAAACCGGGCACTGATTCATCAAACTTGACATTCCCTTTAAATGTTTTAGTTAGTTTATGGAAAAATGCATGCAAATCTCCAACAACAGTGCTGATTGACTGGAGGGAACTAACATTGGTGGAGCAGGTGCAGTGGCACTGAGGCCCAAGTGCTTGCTGGGTAGTGATGTCGCAAACCTAAAAATTTGGGTTCGCGAACAGCGAACGCAAACTTTTGGGGAACCGGCGAACCGGGCGAACCCCCATTGACTTCAATGGGCAGGCGAATTTTTAAACCCACAGGGACTCTTTCTGGCCACAATAGTGATGGAAAAGTTGTTTCAAGGGGACTAACACCTGGACTGTGGCATGCCGGAGGGGGGATCCATGGCAAAACTCCCATGGGAAATTACATAGTTGATGCAGAGTCTGCTTTTAAGCTATAAAGGGCATAAATCACCTAATATTCCTAAAGTGTTTGGAATAACGTGCTTTAAAACATCAGGTATGATGTTGTATCGATCAGGTAGTGTCACCCCAGTGTCACTGGGGTGACACTGTGCCCTGGCAGGCAGGCCCTGAAACGGACACGTGTGAAGGAAACTGACTGCTATTATTTAACACAGTCAAAAAAGTGTTATTTTTTTAAAATCTACACTACTGTTACACCAGATATGAGTTGCACTGGGGTGACACTGTGCCCTGGCAGGCAGGCACTAAAACGCACACGTGTGAAGGAAGCTGACTGCTATTATTTAACACAGTCAAAAAAGTGTTTTGTTTTTTTAAATCTACACTACTGTTACACCACATATGAGTTGCACTGGGGTGACACTGTGCCCTGGCAGGCAGGCTCTGAAACGCACACGTCTGAAGGAAACTGACTGCTATTATTTAACACAGTCAAAAAAGTGTTGTTTTTTTAAAATCTACACTACTGTTACACCAGATATGAGTTGCACTGGGGTGACACTGTGCCCTGGCAGGCAGGCACTGAAACGCACACGTGTGAAGGAAACTGACTGCTATTATTTAACACAGTCAAAAAAGTGTTGTTTTTTTTAAATCTACACTACTGTTACACCAGATATGAGTTGCACTGGGGTGACACTGTGCCCTGGCAGGCAGGCTCTGAAATGCACACGTGTGAAGGAAATTGACTGCTATTATTTAACACAGTCAAAAAAGTTTTTTTTTTTTTAAATCTATACTACTGTTACACCAGATATGAGTTGCACTGGGGTGACACTGTGCCCTGGCAGGCAGGCAGGCTCTGAAACGCACAAGTGTGAAGAAAACTGACTGCTATTATTTAACACAGTCAAAAAAGTTTTTTTTTTTTTTAAATCTACACTACTGTTACACCAGATATGAGTGGTGGCATTGGGCAAGTGGGCACAGTATATGCTGTGAGCCTGACACACAAGCTGGCAGGCAGGCAACTGCAATTAGATTACACAGGAAAAAAAAAAAAGCAGACTGATGTTCTAGCCCTAAAAAGGGCTTTTTGGGGTGCTGTCCTTACAGCAGAGATCAGATGAGTCCTTCAGGACTGTAGTGGACACTGAATACACTAGCCTAGCTATCAATTTCCCTATTAAATCAGCATCTACACTGTCCCTCCTCTCACTAAGAATGCAGCTTCCAAATTAATCTAAAATGGATGCTGTGCAGGAGGTAGGAGGGTCTGGGAGGGAGTGTCTGCTGCTGATAGGCTGGAATGTGTCTTCTGACTGTGAGGTACACTCAATGATGACGAATAGGGGGCGGATCGAACATTGCATATGTTCGCCCGCCGCGGCGAATGCGAACATGCTATGTTCGCCGGGAACTATTCGCCGGCGAACTATTCACGACATCACTATTGCTGGGCCCATAGAAGCCAGTCTATACATAGGCGTGGACAGAATCTGTACAATCGTAATGCAGGGGAGACTTTTATTAGTGCACTTTGCAGGTCTATCTATCCTAGCAGCATAGATATTATTACTATTGCTAACTACTGAGTTACTGTTGAGGGGCCCAAAAAATGTTTGCACCAGGGCCCTTTTTTGAGTAGGTACTCTGCTGCTAGAAAACAAAACGTAGAGGGAGCCACATGGTGCAGATCAGGCGATCAAGGTGCACGACAACAAAATAGCCAAAAAGTTACTCACGTGGTATAAAGCACAAATTGTGCAATAAGGCAGACCGGAACCTCAAGTCGTCCGGTAGACGCTCAGGCAGTAGACAGGAGGGTGGTCCCGCAGATGTAATCACAGCGTTCCTAGGTCCCACCAGGGGGAGTCCAGGGGAGGATGGTTGCAGGAGGATCAAGTTCCTTATCTGTGGCCCAAAGAACACTTTGTCCCACCAGGGGGAGTCAAAATTATATCCAAAGGTGTCCCTTCAGCTATAACTTATTTGGTCCACTGTGAGAAAAATAGTCTGATGGCCACTGTGTTGTGACGAATTGGATAGTGCTAGATTATCCCAAAGTTTAACAAAAATAGCACAGTGTGGCAGCAGGTACAAAAATAAAAAATATTTTAATAAAAGTAAGGTTTTAAAAAGAAACGCGTTTCTCCATGTCACAGCACAGTTTCATCAGGCTGTATAAAACGAAGTACACACTGCTACACTTTATACAATATAATACCCAATCAGAAGTGAAGTTCATCTACCCACCCGCAAACTAACACAGCTGATTTTAGTGTCAGTAATTAAAAGTGTGTGAAGTCAGGAGGAGTGACTGAGAACATATGTGAATGATTCTAGATATAATAAACATGAGAGGATGATGAGAAAACTGCTCCCTTCAGCGTATGACAAGATTATTAGTTAGGCCTTGATAGAGAGACCCTTATCTCAGGAAGCCGATTTAATACTTGGGCCACCATCCAAACACATATATGTTATATTTGTTGTAAATAGGAAAGTATATAAGATAATATGAAAGAGATTAATGTAAAAGAGAATAATGACTCCCTCTAATATTATATAGATATCGGATCAGATCACAATATATCTCATTATCCTAAAAACATCTCAGCAATAGCAAACGTAATACATGCGTTTTCGGCGTAACCAGCCAATCAAATGTGAAGGGTGTGTTTGTTTACAAACATTGCTGCCAATTATATATAAGGAATTTAGCAAAGTTGCCCATCATACATTCAGGGGGGGTGTTTGATACCTACACGTCATCCAATAGATGACCGGCTCCAAAAATTAATTAAGTCTGTGTCTAAACGTGTTCCGTGGCTATGCAAGACATCTAGCATAAACATGGGCGACCAGCCCACAAGCATCAGCCAATCACGGAGAGAGGGATATGGCCAGTCACTCCTACTCCAAAGGATGCATCCGCTTATCGCTTGAGAACATCGCATCTGTCTAACAAAAAAATATAACCAATGGGAAACCAAAGGTGTGGCCATAATCCTATGGTCTACCGTAGACTCATAATATACCTACATTAATACAGATTACTACAATAAGTCATCAACACAATATCCCTACCGCCACGACCCTAACTCTCCAATATAAATCCAAGAGTCAACGTTAAACCAAAAAGATCAAAACAGGAAAGGAGAACAGAGGGGAGTGTCATTAGGCATCACTGACAGCAAATGAAGCTGTCAGTGATGTCCACCCCAAAGGTAACAAATATATGATAATAAACAACCATTCTCAAAAACCCAACAAGATAATGATCAACAACGGGACTAAGTGATATAGAATGTGCATACTAATCACAATAGCATTTCAACCAGAGTGTTCAGGTACATACAATTCAAATAGATGTGCAATATATCTACAGGAGGATTAATAAGCATAAATCGTGATTCATATACTAATAGAATGATAGCTAGACCGAAAAGAATATATCATCTAATAGTGAAAATAAGAAATTTATACATAAGGGTCACAATTATGTTATCACCAAGGATATTCATATGGTCCACAGTATATCTAAAGAAATACTAACTTGCACAAGTCACTGCTCTAAGCGAGCTGTATACTATTAGACTAAACCTAAAAAACACAAACAGTGCTTAACAATACAAAGCGTGTCATACAATTAAAAAATATGCCAAAAAGAATGCTACAACGTATATAATAAATAATAAATATATATCCCAATGGGTCACAAAAACATATGTGATATATTAAATATATAATTTTTTTTTTAAATAGATAGATAGGTGCCCCACATGGACACAATAGCCAGGTAAAAATATACCAAAGAAATCACCCATCACCTACAGTGTAATTATAAATACAACTAATAAAGATTAATAAAAATTAATAAAAAGTAATAAAAATTGATATAACCCCTTTAGCATAATAATATCATTCAACAATGAAAATCAGACCATATAAATACATAGTAATTAATTAATAGTACACTATATCACCAAGGTGAAGATTAAAAATTAAAAAAAAATATATAGTATACTTATACAAAGACCATGTAACGAAAACATAATAAATAAACAATCAAAAAGCGGCAAGGTCCATATTTATATTCAGTCCAACAGGGAACAAAGTGTTAAGTTGGTATATCCAAAAAGTCTCCCTTTGTTGTAATTTGTTAAATCTGTTATAAAAGTGAGAAGAGGGAATGGATTCAATAGGGCAGATTGTAAAGGTGTCAATAGAACCATGATGGTTCAGGTGGCAATGTCTAGGTACGCTATGATTTCTAATGTTATTCTTCATGTTCCTAAAGTGTTCGTTCGTTCCATCTATTCCTAATGAGTCTACAGGTTCGGCCTACATATTGAACCCCACAGTATTTGCAACTCAATAGATAAACTACATATGTAGATTTACACGATAAAGATTGACGTATCTCATATTGTTTTCCTGTAGTGTGGGAAGTAAACCTATTGAATCCCTGGTTAATATATTTACACATATTACAACTACTTAAGCTACACTTAAAAATACCTTTCCTATTTAAACCAGTTTTAGTTAGTTGGTTATATCGGTTGTTGGCTTGTTTTTTTATGGACCACTACTTTACTAGGTGCCAGATGGTTTTTTAATAGTAGGTGCTCTCCTAAAAGTGCATCTAGGTTCAGAAGCCAACAATTTACCCAAAATAGGGTCCCTACATAGTAAGCCCCGGTGTTTTTCCACAATGCTCTTAATTTTCTTATGATTGATGTTATATTAAGTAATAAAAGTGGAATTAGCTTTGAATTCACTATTACTTTCTTTACTATGTTTTGTCTAAAGTAGGATTTTCTGTAATCATTTTTTGCACGTTCATATGCAGTTTGAATTACTTGTTGTGGATAGCCTTTTTCAACAAATCTATTCATCAAGATACTCTGTTTCTGATAATCCCCAAGGCAACTACAATTTCTGCGTATCCTTTAAAATTGTCCATAGGGGATATTGTTCTTCCATACTCTATGGTGGTTACTTGTATAATTAAGGTAACTATTGCAGTCCACAGTTTTAAAGTGAGTGGTAGTAATAATCTTGTCAGCGCAGAAGGTTAAACATAGATCTAAAAATACTATGGACCTCTCCTCAATCACACTGGAGAATGTCAGCCCCATGTTGTTAGAATTCAAATGTGTAACAAAAGATTCAGCTGATTGAATGTCCCCCTTCCATATAAACAACAGATCATCGATGTATCTGCCATAGAAGACCAGGTTCGCCTTGAATGCCGAGCCGTAGATATACTGTTCTTCAAAGTGGCCCATAAATAAGTTGGCAAAACTCGAGGTGATCCTGGTCCCCATGGCAGTACCCTTCAATTGTAAATAGTATTCATGGAACACGAAGTAATTATGTTGTAATATGAACGCAATTAATTGCAGAATGAATTCTTTTTGTAACTCAGGCATATAAAAATCATTTAACAGATATTTAGAGATTGCTTGGATACCCCATTTGTGTTTTATATTAGAGTACAAAGAATGTACGTCACATGAGATCCATATATAGTTATCTGATATCTTATACTTATCCAATTTATAGATCAAATCAGGGGAATCTTTAATATATGACTCTAAGGTGATAACATAACGTTGTAGATAATAATCAACATATGCTGACATGTCTGTTAGACTCCCGATGCCCGTTATGATAGGTCTTCCGGGGGGCATTTCACATCTTTATGCACCTTAGGAAGGTGGTAATAAAAGGCACAGTTTGGTTTGATAGGGATCAGATAATCTCTTTCTATTTTAGTTAGAATTCCTTCCTGATGACCAAAATTTACAATGCCCTTCAATGTTTTCAGGTATTTTTCAGTGGAGTCAGAAGCTAGTTTCTTGTAATAATTTATATCACTGAGTATTTTATTAGCCTCTAACAAGTAATCTGATAGATCTTGTAAAATTATACCACCGCCTTTATCGGCCTGGCATATTACCAAATTTTGGTTGCTCTTTAATGATTTTAGTGCATCTCTTACATTAAAACTTAAATTGGATACCTTTCGATTAATCTTTTTAGGGAGTCTTTCAAAATCTTCTAATATATATTCCTTAAATAGTTGTATATATGTGTTATTGTTCAGTATAGGAGAAAAATTCGATTTTGGTCTAAAGTTGGAGTGTATGTAGTCGTCTAACAGGTGGTCCGTCAAGCCCTCAGGCTCATGAAAAATTATATTAGAAGATATTCTTGTGTCCATTTGGTGAGTTAAAATTGGACACATATCTGATTTAAGTTTCTTTTCTGCAAAATACTTTTGTAAGGACAGTTTACGCACAAATCTGTTGACGTCTACATATAGATCGAACATATTATGGCTATTAGCAGGGCTAAAGGATAAGCCCTTACCTAGGACCCTGATTTCATCTTTATTGAGTACATGTGTGGATAAGTTAAAAAATGCCACTAGCTAATCTCTGTAATCTACTCTCTTTGATGGTTGATTGAGGTGTTCTTATCAGCCAGTAAACATTAGACTAGCATGGCCAGATATTTAACAGGATTGTCCCTTTTTTAAACAATGGATGTGTTCGCCACAGAAATATTTGAAGGGATGCCAAAACGTCACTTTTTTGAAAGTCAGCAGGCTCGCCAGAAACACGGGGCAACAAGCAGATATGCCCCAAAAGGTCTAATTTAGTTCAGCTGCCAAGACATAAAGATATTTTAAACCAAAAATCTTGTTGATTTTTCTTTCTGTGTTTGCTCCTTGCCTGAGTCATGAATGGTAATACTAAATACCAGTACCTGATACGTCTTACAGGTTACAATGGAAAATACTACTAGAAAGTCGAAAATTAGGGTTTGGCTGCCTATTTGTGTATGTACATTATTTGACATGTACAGTGAATGACTTTGTGTTTCATATCGGCTTCTATAAAGATACAGCCATCTATATACACATACTCATCATGTCTGACTGTTAGAAAAGTATGAAGCTAGCACAGCAGTTTAAAATGAATGCTGCCTAGGGGCGGAAGTACTAATAGTGCAGCAGGTGCAGTGTTACCAGATCCCAAGTGCTGGGTGGGCTCATAGCAGTCAGACTACACATAGGTATGTACCTAAGAGGTCATTATCTGTGAATAGATAGTCATTATTATTATACTGAACAGCATATAGATACATCATTATACAGGGAGTGCAGAATTATTAGGCAAGTTGTATTTTTGAGGATTAATTTTATTATTGAACAACACCCATGTTCTCAATGAACCCAAAAAACTCATTGATATCAAAGCTGAATAGTTTTGGAAGTAGTTTTCAGTTTGTTTTTAGTTATAGCTATTTTAGGGGGATATCTGTGTGTGCAGGTGACTATTACTGTGCATAATTATTAGGCAACTTAACAAAAAACAAATATATACCCATTTCAATTATTTATTTTTACCAGTGAAACCAATATAACATCTCAACATTCACAAATATACATTTCTGACATTCAAAAACAAAACAAAAACAAATCAGTGACCAATATAGCCACCTTTCTTTGCAAGGACACTCAAAAGCCTGCCATCCATGGATTCTGTCAGTGTTTTGATCTGTTCACCATCAACATTGCGTGCAGCAGCAACCACAGCCTCCCAGACACTGTTCAGAGAGGTGTACTGTTTTCCCTCCTTGTAAATCTCACATTTGATGATGGACCACAGGTTCTCAATGGGGTTCAGATCAGGTGAACAAGGAGGCCATGTCATTAGATTTTCTTCTTTTATACCCTTTCTTGCCAGCCACGCTGTGGAGTACTTGGACGCGTGTGATGGAGCATTGTCCTGCATGAAAATCATGTTTTTCTTGAAGGATGCAGACTTCTTCCTGTACCACTGCTTGAAGAAGGTGTCTTCCAGAAACTGGCAGTAGGACTGGGAGTTGAGCTTGACTCCATCCTCAACCCGAAAAGGCCCCACAAGCTCATCTTTGATGATACCAGCCCAAACCAGTACTCCACCTCCACCTTGCTGGCGTCTGAGTCGGACTGGAGTTCTCTGCCCTTTACCAATCCAGCCACGGGCCCATCCATCTGGCCCATCAAGACTCACTCTCATTTCATCAGTCCATAAAACCTTAGAAAAATCAGTCTTGAGATATTTCTTGTCCCAGTCTTGACGTTTCAGCTTGTGTGTCTTGTTCAGTGGTGGTCGTCTTTCAGCCTTTCTTACCTTGGCCATGTCTCTGAGTATTGCACACCTTGTGCTTTTGGGCACTCCAGTGATGTTGCAGCTCTGAAATATGGCCAAACTGGTGGCAAGTGGCATCTTGGCAGCTACACGCTTGACTTTTCTCAGTTCATGGGCAGTTATTTTGCACCTTGGTTTTTCCACACGCTTCTTGCGACCCTGTTGACTATTTTGAATGAAACGCTTGATTGTTCGATGATCACGCTTCAGAAGCTTTGCAATTTTAAGAGTGCCGCATCCCTCTGCAAGATATCTCATTATTTTTTACTTTTCTGAGCCTGTCAAGTCCTTCTTTTGACCCATTTTGCCAAAGGAAAGGAAGTTGCCTAATAATTATGCACACCTGATATAGGGTGTTGATGTCATTAGACCACACCCCTTCTCATTACAGAGATGCACATCACCTAATATGCTTAATTGGTAGTAGGCTTTCGAGCCTATACAGCTTGGAGTAAGACAACATGCATAAAGAGGATGATGTGGTCAAAATACTAATTTGCCTAATAATTCTGCACTCCCTGTATAGTGCAGAGTGTTTACCTTTGTTATAGAGATATTCTGTCATTATAGAGCACAGCTTATTAATCAATTTATACACATACTAATCATATTTATACAGAGCAGTGTAATAATCAGGATATAGTGTATAGAAACTGACATCATAATACAGCACAGTGTGCTCACTGGCAGTGTATAAATACTCAGTATCATTATACCGAGAAGCATGTATATTATTACTATTGCATATTAATGAGTTACCTTCAGGAGAGTCCAAAGGAAATGTTTGCACCAGGTCCATCTGTTGAGTATGTCCGCTACTGATGCTTAGGGTTGCCAGGCTTCCTGTATCTAACCGGACAGCCCGGTATTTCCATTAGCTGTCTGGTAATATCTTTTCAAAAATACCGGACAAGGCTACCTTACCTGACAAAGAAAAATGTTTTGCCCTCACAGAGCAGTTGCAGTGAGGCACTGGGGAGAGAGTAAAGCTGATTACTGCAGCGCTCCATACGAGTGACATTTCAATCACTTGGGAGGATGAGTAGCTCAGCACAGCAGCCGCTCTTTCTGACCCTGCTGGATGTGAGTGACATTATGTCACGTGATACCGCAGTTCAACGCGGGTGCTCTCTACCTAGGAAGTGGGAGTAAGTTAAGCAGACTTTCTGAGTCTGCGAGTGAGGGAGATTTACAGCCTGCCAGATTGTAGGAGCCAGCCAGGTTAACCCTTCACCATGAGGTAAATTGTGTATGCACTTAGCACGAGTGAACATTTATATATATATTAGTGCAGCTGTATGTAAATGAAACAAATGTACTAGCCCCCAAAAATGATTTTATATGCTGTATATAGCAGATATACACCCATCTCTGGCTTAAAAACTGTATTTTATAACATTTCTATTATATTTTTGTTTTTGTTAATTAATTAATGTTATTAAAATTGTAACTAACCTGTTTTGTCTTGAAAGAGTGCTTAACATGTTCCTTAACCCTTTGGCTGCTAAGCCATTTCCCACCTGGGTGCTAATATTTTCTTTTCTTTTTTTATTTTTTTTATTTTTGAAATACTTTTTTTTTTTTACTTTTTTTTTTTTGTAAATAACTTTTTATTGAAGTTGAAATAAAGATTTACAAACAAAATTCACCATTGAAGTCATATTACATCAGAGAAAGTATCACATTGTCTATAAGCACATATTGGGAACAAAACAAAATGCACATGTACAGAGAGAATTACATATCAGATTTTAACATGGTGATAGACAAAAGGTTTGGGTGAAATGGAATAGAACTTCATTTTGTGTTATATTACTGGTAAATGATCTCCATAATATAGAAGTAAACACTCCTAAATTTATCTGAATCAAAATATCAGCCTGTGGAGAAATAGCATATGGGTCGGCCACTCTTGGGCCGAAGTATATAGGGGGGAGGGAAAATCAGCGGGCAAGAGCCGCTCAATTAAAGGAGGGGAGATGGAGGGGCGGAGCCGTTCAATCACTGCGGTGGAGCTTATAGTATAATTAAGTATGGATTGGCTTCCTCGTCTGCTAGCTAAATACTAAGAATAATACTAGAGTTATTAAATTCCTATGTCGGAAAAGTCAGCTAAACTTCTCCCTGCCAATCTAGAGTAAGAGGATATACTGTAGTGTAATGGTCATATTAGGATCATGAGAACAGATAGATGGAGAAGAGGTCTTATAGTAACTGTGTAAAATATGTAGCTGAGAGAAATCTAAAACCTAAATATGGAAAGTATTGGGCCTCAACAATTACTCTGTAGTATTATGTGGAGAGGGGGGGATTAGAATGTTTGGAGCATAGGGGGAATTTCTAGATGAGCCCCTCTCCTAGGGGGGTGCCACCTATTGACGATGTGGGAAAAAGGAGTAGGGATATGACCCGCAGGCAGGACGCACCAGCGGGAAAGGGAGGAGAGAGGCTTAACAGGAACAAATAAACTCTAGGTAGAAGTGAGTTAACTTTACTAAATAGAGCTGTGTGATGGGTGTTAGGATAAGAGTAAATCAATTAGATAGCTGAGAGGCATAGAAGAATGGACGCCATTATCAAATTAAATCATTCACATGTAGATGTCCTAAATGTTTTATAGCTAACTAGTCAAGAGCAAACGCTAACATCACAAGATAAAATAAAACTGAAAGTAAAACGAGGATTACACCCTTTTCGGGAATAATAGCAAATTATTCTCTAAACCAAGGTAGACTACAAGAGCAAGCCCTGGAGAATATACTTAGATAACAACAACATGTAATAACCTCTAATTATATGTTAATCATAAATATAAGTATGGCAATATTTCTAATCAGTAGGGCTGTCATTTATGTGTACGCACAGGGCAGGTGCTATGTAGAATATCTAACTAAATATAGCCAAAAGTTGTCAGCCAATAATTTCAAAATTGCATAACCTCATCTCTAACCTAGTCGCATGTACAAGATACAGACAGAGATAGAGAGAAAGGAGGTAGACAAACATATAAAGCGACAGGAACTGCAATAATGTGGTTAGTATGTATGATCCGGTCTCAACCATCAGATGTGATCCACGTATAGCAGTAGGGGATTTGAATAACAGAGGTATGGCAGCTGTGTGCATACTTAATTCAATATACAAATAAGTTTCTAACAATGAAGTTGAGGTTCAATTATAGTGATAAAATATCTAGACATGCTTTCCTTCATAGCTATACAAATTATTGGTGTGCTATAGATATATACGGTTACATAAACGGTCATAATATAAGCTTTAAACGTACTATAACTAGGGTTGTGCTAACTAGCTTTACAAAGAGTTGTTCGGTATAAATCCTGCTAAAGCTACAGCAGACTGTCTTGGCCGCTGACAGTCCGCTTGCGCAATAATGGAAATTTTTAGGCTAAATGCAGTGATAATTGTCAAGAGGGAATAAACAACTCTGTGATCTTAATAACGAAAGTACAATATAATAAAACAAACACTGCACCTCTAACACATTGTAAACATGTAAAAAACATTGTATAGGAGAAAGAACAGCCCTAGAAGACATTGGGAGGACTGAGTAACTAAGCATTGAGCACGCTGTATTAAAATGAATACTATACAATAATAAGTGATATTTGGTTAGAAGAGTGTCTCTAGGAGTTAGTTTAGGTAGGGCAAGATAACTATTACTTGATGTATACACGAAAAACAAAAACAAAAAAAAACATGTAAATATTAATCGTGGTCATAACACAAAGTATAGTCTCCTAGTTTTCAGAGTAGTGACTTAGCATGTAGAGAACTATCTATTGAAAGATGGAGAACTACATCAAGTATACATTCAATGACTTTAGGCAAAGCAGGGCACTAACGCCATAGTTAAGTAACAATAAACTTTTTAGCTGGGGGTCATGAAAAAAAAACATAAATATATAGAAATCATGTAAAGTAAGGATGGAAGAGACCTTTAACCAACACCAATTACGGGCAGGTCAGCGTGGGGGAAAGCAAGTGACATGTTCTGGGCTTGAAAGGGATCTATCATAGGTGTTGTGCCTGTATATACCGACTTGGCATCCCAGGGAAAGGACAAAAAGCAGATCACGTGTTCCCCAGCAATTATGAAATATGGTCTGTGTCTCAATTATACAATTATCTCAGACTACTTGATCCTGGTAACACATAATATGCTATAGGCAGATGTATACTCACTACACCATATCCCTTCTAAATCTTATATTTTAGTGTGAGTACATAATAAAGCTGAGAGGTCTACCCTCCCCGGACTTTCAAAGTCTCAAACAAGCTAGGAATGTGGTATAGTCCATGTGTTATACTCAGGCCGTTTATACAAGTGAAATAAGCTCTTATTATCACAACAGGCACGCACTGTTAGCGCAAATGATCTACTCATGTCTGCGGAAGAGTAGTATGGGTAAAAGGAGTTAGGGCAAAAGTGAGACAGTCCAGTCCCAGCTTACCCTCATACCCATCCTAGTCAAAAGCTTCCGATCTAACCAATACCCAGGCGGATCCAACTCCTGAACTGCACAGTGGCCCGTAGATTCAATGCCCTCAAAAGCAGCATAAACACCGATTGATCCTGTATGAGGATTGTCATTTCAAAAAACCAGCACGGTTTGGCAAACACATCATGTCCCATGTCAGTATATGTAGGGTTCTCAGTTTTGAATAATGGCAGAGTAAGACAGTCCGAGTAGTTTCCCCTCTCATAGTGAGCGACAATGAAGGTGTCTTCAGCACCAAGAGATGCGTTATTTCTCTGCTCTGCCGTGACTAGAAAACCGGAAGTATCCCCGGCCTCACATGTTGTCAGGTTGCTCTGGGATAGCTCCGTAGTAGATCTCAGTATGCCAGAAAGATCCTGATAATAGTTGTCCAAAGACACTAGTAATTTGCAAAGCATGCCAGCAATCTGCTGCTCCATAGTGCAGGGAAATGTGGCTGTAAACATTTTGTACGTCCGTTTTCTTTACGTGATGATTGGGACAGCTTACCTCATATTCTTATATACTTTTTAGTTAACTGTCTCTGTTGTGGGCCGGGAGTTGAGGCGTCAGTAATAGTTGGTGCTGACTAAAGCATATAGAGACGTTTGCTTCACATGTTTATCCATCCTCGGTTCGATATGTAGCTGGCTGCCATGCGGTGAAATATATGTCTCATACTTTGTATACTTAAGGTGTTGGGTACTCACCGCTACATGGTCCCATATGTTAGCAGTTTATAGTAATCTGTAACGTAGCGATCATCTGAAGTGTTGTGCTCTATCCCACTGCTTTCTTCCTTCTTGCACTTTTAGACCAGCGCCATTGCGGATCTGTAACCTTGCGGTCTGCAACAGAACGAAGAGCTTAAATTCAGGCTGAATTTGTGTCTCAGGCTTCCGCTCCTAATCTATGGCTTGGCTTATGGAATGAACCTGCAGTAATCATTATTAGGGCATTAAAGTAGCATTTATAGTTAGAAATAGTCCCTCAACATTAGGATTAAGAGCTGGAGCTCCTGCAGTGTGCGTCCATTTCACTCGGTAGTTAGCTCCGCCCCCCTTTTTTTTTTACTTTTATTTTTTTTTTTACAGACTCCCAAGACTTACACTGTTGGAAAGGTTAGGCGATTACCTTTCCAACAGTGGGTCTTGGGGGTCTGTAGCTGCTTAGATGCCTGAGATACAGGCTTCTAAGCAGCATGCCCCCTCCTTCTATACTTAACATTGTTAAGTATAAATAAAGTTGTACGGTGACGTCATCACGTAATTGCGTGTGACGTCACCGCGCATCACGTGAAGCCCCGCCGATGCCTGTCACTCTACAAGCACGATCTTCGGGGTAGGAGCAGCAAGGAGCCCCCAGATCTCCCTCAAGGTGGGAGAGTGCTCATGTCGGCTCTGAGCCGTCATTAGCACCAGAGTGAGAAACTCTGTGACGGCTCAGAGCCGTCATTAGCACTGAAAGGGTTAATATACACCCAGTATATACAGTATATATGTATATATATATATATATATATATATATATATACATACATATATATATATATATATATATATATATATACATACATACATTTTCTTTAGCCATTTTCTCCCACCCCCCCACCCTCAGTTTATCAATCCGATATTTTTGTTGCAGACACCCTACTGATGCTGCTTGCTAAATTTTAACCCTT